>NC_136010.1:10368979-10668979 GCF_048128805.1 Centroberyx gerrardi
CTCCTACACACGTAGGAGAAAAACTTACCACGAGACCCTCTGAGCTCTGTCCCACATGGCAGTCTGACTCTGGGGCCTGTGCATGCGAGGCGGCAGCATCACTGCTGTCAGCAGACATGGCCTCTGATGACTCCATGCCCATGCCGCTTTCAGAGGGCTCCTCCATCCCTGAGGGGCCCGCATCACTGCTGCTCTCCACCTCAATCTCCTCCGAATCCATAACTAGCCACAGAATAGACAGCAAACACGTAAAACACCCAGTCAACCTCAAAATTTTGAGTGCAAGTCATCCTAAAAGCATAATATTCTGCATTATTGCAATAATTTCCTCATTACTTGTATGTCCTAAGACGGCTCTTTCTTCATTTGTGAGCATCAATTGAGGTTTACCATAGACAGGCTGCTTGCAAGTGTATCAAGTCATCAAGTTTTAAGAGTTTTTAAATGCCAGAATGAAATGTAAAACAACTGTTGCCTTAGAGTAAGGGTCTGCATGACTGGGCTGGACTTGCACTTGAAATACAGCAAAGAAACCACATTTCCACAACACCTACATTGAAGACTTAAAATATGTGTATTTAACAGTATTGAATGACTTTTAGGCCTTCAATTTAGCTAATCAAATTTAAGACTTTCATGACCTGCAGACACCTTTGTCAGAAACAATAAAGAAGTTTTTCCCACTCCTTAAACTGTGATTTGGATATGGATGTACAGCTCCGTGAGTTTGAGATGATGGGAAAGGTAACTAATAATATCCAGGACGCTTTGATAGGGAACAAGGTATATTTTCTAGTTCGTGATAGAATGCTTAAAGGTCATTTAAGTTACACATTGTGTGCTGCCCATCTGCCACCAACTGTCCATGTAGCAGCACACATCACATCCAAGAGTTTCGGTGGTCTGGTTTCTAGGAAATTGCCGTTAATTCCTTTCATGTACCAAACTAGGCAACTGGAATGGAAATGTTGGAATTTGCTAATTGAGTTATATTTCCCTTTAAGCCATAGGCTTTGCCACATGACGCTTGCATTATCACAAGTTCTCATCAAGACGAGATACACTTACAGGAAGCAATCTGTGTTCATTTCGAAAGAACTATGCAATGTTTGTGCCGTGACAAGTAGCTATTACGTGTTTTTAGTGGCACTATCCGAGGGGCACACAGTTCATGTTTGGGTTTCGATTTTATTTCAACAATGACAGCAGACCTTGCATTCACGCTAACTCGCGTAGCTCAGTGGAAGCTAGCTTTGCTAAACAGGTCAGCTAACGTCAGCTAGCTACGTTGTAAGCGTATCGTGTATGATGAGGTTGCAAAACAAAGACAAATGTTCCGCAATAGATAATGTTATATTAGGGTTTTGTATAGGGTAAGTATGTCGAATGGAGAGGCTACCAAAGTTTTCACAACGCATCAGTGTAAACAAGTCGAAGTAGTCGGTGTTCAGTCTCCGACAACATATACCCTTCACTGCGCTAGTTAGGCACTTTAAACGGGCCTAGCTGCCCTTCGTCCTGCCTGCTCCGCGTCGCCATTTTCCACCAACCGCTTTTACACTCAGGCATTCTGAAAGCTCTACTGGGGACCTCGAGGGCCTCAGCTACCACAGACCGCCCAAATGCTGTCCCTGAAGAAAATGAAAATATTTTCTGACTCTGGCACAACAATCGCCGCTCTTTTTTCTTACCGTATATTTGCGTGTTGAAGTGTATCCCTCGCTGTAGACACGCTAAATAGAATAGAGATTTGTAAGCGATAATTGTTGCTTCATTCTAGTCGGGCGCCATGAGTATCTCCTTGCTTCCTGTTCGTCCAACCGGATCTTATTTATCATTTTTGTTGAAAAGTGACTTGTTATCTAGCTAAATATTTAGTATACACACACATTTAAACTATGTGTGTTTTATTATATTTTGGGCGTCATGGTTTGTTTAAGTTCTTCAGTAAATATGATGTTTATAGACAATTGGTGGACTATTGTTTGTAGAGGAAGGCGTATTACGCAATTTGTTGCGGAGTAATATGCAGCTGGAGTGATATCCAGAGTAGTATCAAAATGGTTGTTTGTGTATCATGTCCTACAGCCTACAGCTATGTATCTATCTTTTGTGGGAACGGGTCCAAATGCTGAGTTGTGGAGGAAAGCATGTTGCATGCGTGTCTAAAACAATTTAAACCATGATAGCAAACAGCAGTCCTATTGTGTGTCAGTTTGTGAAGCGTGTGAATATAAGAGAGATTACTAGAGTCGGCAGTTCTCACAGAATTTTATTGGATTTAAAGTTTAACTTTAATACAAAACATATCATTTTTATAAATAATTTCAGTGAAGGAGACATGCAATGCCATCCAGTGCAAGTAATTGGCCTTTAAGCCATTTTCAGAAATACACACACATAGAATTATACAAAACAAACAAGCTTTTGAACACAAAAATAATATTAGATACTGCTATAAATACCAGACTAATTAAATACTGTTAATGTCTGAGCCTGTCAGACATAGAGAAATTATTTCTTTGCAAACATGGTATCTGATCTGATGCAGATACTGCTATTAAGACTATTTGGGCTGTGGTTATGGGTCTAACATTTTAGGCCACAATAACCTATCTGTTCACAGATAATCAGACTGAGGGCGAGGCAATGCCAGATGTCACACTTCTCTTTCCTGAAGTGAACCATTGAGTTGTTTGTAGGCCATTGCTGTATGTTTTAGAATAGGCCCACATTAATGGTGGCCAATAATTCACATCCTAGAAAGCACACACAAATCATACAACAGGTGCTATACACAAACATTGCATCACATTCTCCTTGTCCCCTACACAGGAGAGAGAAATGGGCGCCCCCACATGGTTTTCCAGCCCACGAGGATCTGTTGATCTGCCTCTCAGTAGCGAGTGCCTGAGGCGTCTGAACACTTGAGGACGTCGTACTTCACATAGCCAACGCGGTCCACCTGTCTGCGGGAGTTCATGCGCCAGTAGAAGCGATCCCGGCAGAAGTAGATGTGACCTAAAGTTGAAATATTCAAATTAGAAACAATAGACCACATGATGAGGATTGTTACAAATATATACTGTAATTTGGTAGTTGTTTCTTGCGGGTATGGTGAATAAATATTTGAAAATGATAGAGATGTTTACCTTTGTACTGGAATACATCATGAGCATCATTGGGGACGCCGCCAAAGACCAAATCTGTGTATCGGGGGTATCCTCTGTCGATTTTCTGGGCCTTCACGTCAAGCCTGTTTAAACACATATTAGAGAATGTAATGGCAAATTATGACAAAAAAGAGCCCTCTAGTTCATCACACATTTTGATAATGTGCTCTGTAATGCTCTAGGGGGAAGGAGGGCTACACAGCTGAACACTAAAACACAGTGCTAGTTGAGGGGGGAATCGATAGTGTTTCTCCCCGATCCAAATTTTCTCAGTTCAGTCTCAGTTGGGAATTTGAATTCACAACCTTCCGGTGATGAGTCTACTTCTCTAACCGCTGCAGGTTTGCACAAATACATTTATTGTAGGCAAGGGTGGAAGTAACTAATTACATTTACTCATGTTACTGTACTTGAGTAGAAGAGAAGAGTAACCTGGCTTTACTTTGTTTGTGCACTTTATTGTGTGATTTTCAAATTCTCCAATGAAAAGAATCGAGTGTGAACTCTGTCCTTTCTTCCTTTATGAATTGCATGGAAAAGATCACATCCAACAACTTTTTGTTTTCTAAAAAGTAACTCGGTAACTTTTACTCTGAGCACATTTTAAATGAGCTACTTTTTACTTTCACTTAAGTAGGTTTTTACCGCAGTACTTTAACTTCTACTTAAGTAAAATATCAGCAGAGCAACAATACTTCTAATTGAGTAGGACACTCTAGTCCTCTTTCCACCACTGATTGTAGGTCTAAGTCTAACTCACCTCCAGTAGTTCTCCCCACTGAACAGCAGGACTTTTCCCTTCCCTCTCTGCAGCGCTCCCTCCACCTTCTGAACACTGCTGGGCAGGCCAAGCTTCTCTATGCTGCGGGGACCCAGAACGCTCTGTCCGGTGTACACCCAGAATCGAGTCCCTGTGGGGAAAATGCAAGAAAAATCAATTATGTGAAGATTATTGGCGCTGTTGTCTATCTGTGTTAATGGTTCTATTCCAAATATACATTGTGTAAAGCTGCGTTACCTGAGAAGAAGTACAGTTTCTTGGTCAGAAGGTCCTCGAAGGCGGTGTCGATGACAGCCGGCACAGCTGGCCACCTCTCAGACATAGAAAACGGACCCTTGAGCCCTCCATTTTGCTTGCTGGACATCTTCCAGTAATGTCTGTTGGATCAGCAAACGAATTAGCACAACGACACTGACAATTTGCATTCATTTTTTTTTTAATCTGTCGCAAAGAAAAGACTGAGCTGCTTACCCGTCCTGGAAGAAGTGCAGTTCTCCGTCAATCACAGTGATGGTGTCAAACTTGGTCACCTGGCAGGCGTCTTTGGATGGATCCACAGGGTGTGTGGTGGGAGAGGAGGTGGGTTCTGTTGGAGCCGAAGTTTCAGGCTCATCAGTAATGTCTGGGGAGGCGGTGGTGGCGGGCTGAGGAGGAGTGGGATCAGGGCCTGTTTTGCGTCCTGAAGAAAACAAATTGCTGAAATTAGAACCTATTGAATGTAATTGGATGTGATTTTAATGTTCGGATTACACTGTAAAAATGTAAGCACGTGCAACAGTGTGTCATGATGTACCATAGAGATACTGAATGCCTTCGACATCATCTTCATTCAAGGAGAACTTCTCTACATAGCTGTACATGGGGAACATGAGGGCCTCTCTGATGTTGGAGTGATCCAGGCCCAGGGCATGTCCAAACTCATGGGCCGCCACCAGGAACAGACTGTAACCTGGGAGACAAAAGGATTGTTATTGAATGATGAGAATAAATGAAAATCTATAGCATTTCCATTGATTCTACTTTGTCTTTTTTCCTTATTATTGAATGATGAGAATAAATGTAAATCTATAGCATTTACACTTACTCTACTTTCTCTGTCTTTTTCCTTATTATTGAATGATGAGAATAAATGCAAATCTATAGCATTTCCACTGACTCTACTTTCGCTGTCTTTTTCATGTTACTCACCCTTGTCAGGACAGAAGCCCCATTTCTTGTCTTCATCATAGTTGTCAGTAGTACTGCACCACAGCTTGCCATCTCCTCGTCCCTCACTAGTGCAGGAGTCATACGTCTTACCCAGGAACACAAATGGGAAGTGGCATGGCTCTCCCTCAGCATTTCCACCAATTACAGTAGTGTCTGTCCAAACACAGACATAACAATAAGGAAACAAGCCACTGTGGCAGCGCTGAGCAGTGATTCATCATGGATTGCGCTTCCTGTCACTCACCTCGACTGGGACAGAATCCATATTTCTTGTCATTGTCAAAGTTGGCTGTGGTGGAGCACCAGCGGTAGCCGTCACTGCGGCCCTCTGTGGTGCAGCTGTCATATGTCTCCCCCAGAAACACAAAGGGGAAGACGCACTCAGCTCCATTGCTGTTTCCTCCAAATGTGTACAGAACTGTCAGGGTAAGAAATAGAAATCTGTCAGCATGACACAAAAGCAGGCACCCTCATCTGGGGGACATTTGACCTATGATGCCTCCAGATAAAAAAACATGTCAATCTTACGTTCACTGGGGCAGAAGCCAAATTTCTTGTCCTTTCCAAAGTCGGCTGTGGTGGAACACCATGGTAAGTTGTCAGTACGACCGTCGGTGGTACAGCTGCTGTAGGACTTGCCCTCGAACATGAAGGGGAAGTGGCACAAGGCACCCTCCGCATTCCCATAGCGAGTCTTCACAACTAGTGGGACAGCAGAAATTATACATCATTTAATTGTCATTCATAAACTGTACACTAGGGGGAAGCATTGTCCCATGCATTATTGATGGTGGAGTTATATCTTCTGTAGGTCTGTGATTACCTGGTCCTTTTCCCAGGGTCCAGAATTCATCATCGTCAAAGTGGGCGTCTCCCTGCATCCCCTCACCAGGCGGATAGGCATGGGCCAGAAGACCATCCTTACCATCAAATGGGTATGGGTCTCCGTGGTCTGGATAGACAAGAATGAAACGGCAACAATATTACACATCAAGAAAGATGTATTTTTATGCATCCTATTATTTTAGACTGAAGCTAAATACATACATACAAATATGTGACATAAAACGTATTAAATGGCACACTGTAACCACCTACCGGCTTTTCCAAATGACACCATGATGTCAGCGATCCCGTTATAGAGGCGGGTGAAGGTTAGAGGGGTCACATCGCTCCACACCTTGAAGGCTCTGGCAAAGGCATCGTCAATCAGAGAGTCATCCATGTCTGGGGAGTAGTTCACGATCCTGTGGAGAAGAGTGGAACCAGACTGTATTCAGACGCTTTACAGATAATCGCCGAGCTCGACAGCATATCTCCACTGGACACTTCTAGATGTGATTGTGGGCATTACATAGCACAAGCATTATAGTATCACACCAATCAGTTGTCACACAGAGCACAATTTGCACTCTGTTTGTCATCCAACCTAACATTAAGGAATGGACGGTCTGTAGTGGTAAATCCTTTCTGTCCACTCACCTGTAAGTGATGTCATTATGGTCCCATTTGAGGTCTCCCTCAAAGGTCTTGTAGCTGCGCACATCAGGCACCCCACAGCGAGGCCGTCTCATGGCGTCCAGGGTGGGCTTGTCCAGCTGTCCCGTCTCCTCCAGCCCCATCTGCCTCTGCATCCTCTTCAGAGCCTTGGAGGTGGACACCATGGACTGAAAGCCACTGCGGTGCAGCGTGTCCATGTAGCCAAACTTCTTCAGGTAGCCCTGGAGGAGAAAACGTCAAAACACAGAAATCAGTACAGGTAGATAATTACATTCTGGGAAAGGCTGTAGTAGGGAGGCTAGGGTGGATGATATTCCCCAATTATTTTCAACTTTTCCCCTTAAAGAGTAGGTTGTTTAGTCTTGGATACTGTAGACTTAATAGCCATACATTTTTCGGGCCATACCCTCTGACCCCAGGTGCATGACTTGCCCTGCATGTTACCAAGTCTTGTCCTGCACCAGCCTCCACTCATATAACTTGCATTGAAAATAAAAGTAGATTTTCTCGCATCAGCATTATGATAGAGAGCTCCGTTCTTACTGAAGCATCTTTACTTCACAGCTCATACACTGCTTTGGGAATGCTAATCTTTCATGACAAAATGAACCATCTGCTACTCACATCTGCCAGTTCCATATCAGTCATGTTTTTGATGACATCTCCTGGGAAGGTGATGAAGGTAGATTTGAGGGGAATGCTCCATGCATCCTGCGAGTAAATCCCCAAAACTACTAGAACTAAAGCACAGCATCTCATGGTGAGACCTAGATTGCTGCAAAATGTAACAATAAGTTATAGTAAAAGCCTATCAGTGAACAAGTGCTCAGTTTGACCAAAAAAAAAATGCTTCTCAGCAGAAGATCAACGGTGTTCCCCCTGCAGTGTTCGCTTCCCTCTTTGTTTTGACTGGTGGCTCTTGTTGTCGTTCTGCTTTGTGCCCTCAGAGTTGTGGACCTGTATTTATGCTACGTAACGTCTTAGTCACTTAACCTCGCCCCCGCCTGAAACAAACCTCAACCCTCCCACTTGGGTCTTGACAGAATACATGGGTTGAATGGACATGGGGAATTTCCAAAATATCCACATTTAGCCTTACCTAACAGCTAATGAGTGGTGTGCTAATTGTTCTTTTTTGGTGTAATTTCAAGACGGAAAGGGGGTGGTGTTGATGATGGCAGTGGGGGCTAGGACCAATTACAGCAAATGATTATAGTTATGATTATATTATAACTTAATCTGCAAAGTTATGCATGCTGTTTGGAAACTCAGACAAATGTTTAACATTGAATGAATTGAATTTCTGATAATGTAAATTCTGTAGGAAATAACCACTATTGAGCATCCAAAATCTTTCAAACTCTTCATAAACATCATCTTTAGATGCTCAATGTACATTATCACTGTCATCATCATCAACATTTTGAGCTCAGTCAGCTTTTTAGCATATGGGAAAAGCACTACTTGACATGTTTGTGTATTTTCACCTGAAGTGTGTACTTAGCTACAGTTGTTGCAAGGTTTTCACACTCATCATGGGACCCAGTCAGACACTTCTGTTATTTCTAAAGTCAAAGAAGTAATATAAAGGCTTTTGGTTCCAGTTTTCTGTTTTCATAAATAGAAAATTGTTTCCTCTTTATCCCAAGTCGGATACTGAATAAGTTGTCAAACTGGGTCAAGCCGAAAGTAGATTCCCTGCAGAAAAATTGGAAAACATGCTGCCTATCTTATTTCCTAAGATGATAAGCCAACAGTATAAAAGCTTTTCAGTTTGTTTTTGGAGTGCCTTGGGTTGTCTGTATTTCCCACGGTAGATATTGTAGGTTTTGTATGACAAATGATCATGAAAAAGGAACTAATTTCAAGTGAGTAATAATCCATGTCAATTTGATTAATTGCAAAATATATACATTATTAGTATTGCAATATTTTTGACGGTTAAAGTTTAGGGAACCATCTGCTCCATCATCACCATACACCGAGGTGACGCAATGTCTCCACCGGCTTGATCACTAGAATGACCAAATCACACTGGTGCAATGATTTATAACCCTTATTAGGCCATGAGTAGGCTATCGCAACAATCATTGCTGTATTTTTCCTTGATCTTGTTTGTTGTTCTCGCTATCTCTGCTACACAACAGTTTGAGTTGTGTAGCAGAGATAGACATTTTCATTGTAAAGACAGACTCTTGTGCAGCATCTAATTTGTAATCGGTCCAACTATGTGCACTAGCGTGTGTGTGGGCATATGTTGGTATTTTGGGGTATGTGAGTATCAAGGTGGTGTGGGCAAGGATGGCTGTGGTTTTGTGTTCCTTGAATCTGCTTCATTTTGTCTCTACGCCAGCATATGATGACTCACTTTGGTTCCCACATGAATGACCAAAGCTGCATATGGGGGCTTTTTTCAATGAGCGCACTGCTGACATCCCTTCTGTCCTCGCATGCATGTTTACTTAGTGGCTGCCCTGAATTTAGGATGCAGGGAAATGTACAACTCTTTCTTCAACTGATATGTTAAAACACACCATGTCATATACGGTAGTTTAGTTCAGTTCAGTTCAGTTCAGTTTAGTTTAGTTTAGTTTAGTTTAGTTTAGTTAGACAATTGTGAAATAGAGCATTGTCAAGGATTACACAATAAAGTCAAAGCCTTATTTCCATTCTAGTCCGTGACTATAATAAGACATGGTGGAAGGGTAAATGGCAGCATACATTAACATTAATACAACAATTTAAAAGTGGAAATTAAAGTGCAATTATCTGCTAAAGAATGCTACAGAAGAGTCAGTATATAAATTGTCAAAAAAACAAGTCTAGAATGGAATACAGATTTCATATAACAGTATTTTGTCAACAGAAAACATCATTTGAGTTCCTCAGTGACTGGATCTAGCAGTCATATTTTAACCTTCACCCTGAACACATGCTGGCTTGAGGTCTGTTTAATATATAGAGGAAGTTTGTTCCAATCTTGAGCCGCAATGTATAAAAAGGAGCATTGTCCTAATTTAGTTCTGAACCCTGGTAGACACAGATTGACTAAACCTGTTCTGGTCGAGTGGCTATATGTCCCATTTTGTTTGTAAGGTGTTTGGGGGGCCTGGTCGTTGATAATCTTATGCACATTATGGAGCCTAAATTTGTACAGAGGGAACACTGTCTGAGCTCCTGTAGATGGGCTTTATTGTTCAGGATGTTTTTGCAAATCTCATCATGTGGCTTCTGGGAAAGGCAGGCAATTGCAAATGGTTGAAATTGAGAGGGACTTCCCTAATTTGGAGAATTGCAAAGAAATAAGTAGATCTCTTCTTTCAGCGTCCCAAAGTGAGTTGCTTGCCTTATAGGGCCAAGGAAATATATTGTATACCTAGAAATGTCGTCATGCAAGAGGAGGTGTGAAATCTCGAGGAAGACCTGTAGTTTGGTTAAGTTTTAAGGAAGGTTTCCTTCCTCATAACATCATTTCTGGTTTCCTAAGACCGTCTGATAGCAAACACATTTTGACACAGAGAAATGTTGCCATATCCTCTCCTCAATAAGCACTTTTTTCATCATTATGTTTACAGTGCATGGATGAAATACTGAAAAAAAAATATAATACTCTTCCCTCCTAGTTACCTCCGCCATGAGGCCATTTGTTTGTTTGTCTGTTTGTCAGCAGGATTACGGAAAAAATAACCCATTAAATTTTGGCGCGAATCCGGATCCGACTCACGAACAAGCCTGACAAACAAGCAATTGGCCTTGGCGGAGGTCTGCGCACTCCAAGTGCCCTTCTAGTTTAGCTTTGTTGTGATTTTTCCACTGAACACAGAACACCAGGCATATGAATCCGGGAACATGCATTGACCTTGTTTGTTGCTAAAAATACCCTGTGAAGGATATACGTATAAAATGAGGGTCAGCATAGGGTAACAAGCATCATAAAATGAAGGAAATTAAAATTTTCGAATCCCTCTTAAAACTAAATACATTTTATTGACTTGCCCATATTGTCAGTAAGGTCAAACTCTGGAGAGGTGTGTCTTATTGTTGTTCTGCATATACATAATGGATTTGTCTTTATGGTGCCTGTGCGAAATCTTTCTATTGCTTCTAGACACATTGATATATTTAAATGAAAGATATTTGTTAAATGTAATAAATGTAATTCCCCATGGACTGAAAAATGTCCTTTTTACTCATGTTGTATAGACATCCATGCCCAACAGACATGTTTAGTGCTGTGTTGAAGGTTTAGCTGCTACATTTTTCTACTGACAAAAACAATACCAGCTATATTATAGTTATATTACATGCATTTATATTGCACACATATTTTTGGTCACAGAGATTGAGTTTGTCCCAGACTGCAGCAGCTCTGCCCAGCTTCAAACAGAAAGCTCAGCACAAGCCTCCTCTCATTTGATGCAGCTTTTATGCCCATTCAGACACAATCATATGGTTATTTCTGTTTATGTGTGGCTCTTCAGAGGATCCCCAGGCCCGCTTTGAAAACATCTGCCACTGATTTCACATGGCGTCAAAGGCTTAATGAATACGGCTCCATGCACGTTAACAAATGCCACATTTCATTTGGTTTCGCCACTTTACTTCCAAAAAGACGTCTGGCACAGAACCTTGAAAAATACACATTTTTGTGTGGCATGCTTCCCAAAATTGACCTCAATCGCCACGCAGCCTGTTGGCGCACACCGTGTAGCCATAAGAGGTGGCCAACTGCGTCATCACAGAGCTGGATAATATCATGGTAGAGCAGCAAGACCCTCACAACACAACACGGCCTGGATGTATATGATTAGGTTAACCAGCCATGCAATGAAGGGGCGGTTCCTCCTCTGAGACGTCATATCACCAAGTCATCATCTGTGGCCACGCTCCATTTTTACTGGAACTGCTGAAACAGAACACAACAAAAACCTTATCATACCAGGCCTGAGATATTGTCTGCATGTTGGTATTGTAAGTTCAGTGACAGCTGGAGGTGAAAACTCTTATCATGTTTGGAGATTCATGAGAAATCTGCCCATCAAAACCCAGCAGGCTTCCGTCTCTGATTTCATTTAGCGGGGCCTGGATTCTTGAATGTTTACAATTCAACACTTCTGCTTTACTGCAAGTTTTGAGACTTGGTCCTTAATTGTGACATGCCCTGTTTGGTTTCAAGCTGCCTCGTTAAAGCAAACTGTTTATGTTTTATTCTATGTTTCAAGCAGGCAGTTATAAATGCCAAAATCACTTCCTGTCTGTCAGAGTTGATGTGGTTCCTTGGCCAGCTTCCCTCTTCACAAGCCTTCAGCTGAGTTGTGTTTTATGGTGACTGGTTTGTTGACTTTGTGGCGGGACACAGAGACTGTACAACACACAGGTCCCGCAGTGTTTGATGTGGGGTATGTTAACCCCGTCGCTCTGTCCAGGTACTTTACCAAGCCTTGCTGACTATGCTGCGCTTTGCATTTATTCTGGGAAAGGTTTTGTATTTTTAACCCACTTAACTCCTGCATCATTTTCTCCCCGCTTGCGAAGAAGTTCTTGTTTCTCCTTTTATGTTTCCTCTTTTTCGATTAATCATCTTTATATAGTTCATTTTATTACTACTGTAATAAACCAAAGCAATTATGAGCAGTGTAGTGGTGTCTTATGTATTGTTTCTCAATATTCACAATCCCTCTGAGGTTGTGAGAGAAAGATTATGCCTGGGGGTGAGGCTGGCATACAAACATCCTTGGTGCATGACCCACAAAACAAATGAACCAACTCAGACTTAAACAAAGCTGATCAAAACAAGTAATCACCTGGGCGGAAACCATGTTGTGCCACTCACGGCCGTAAGCGTCACACATACAGCAGCGTGTCTGCGATGAGTCATGAATCAAGTAGGATAAGCTTGACAGAAATAATTCCATGAACAAACGCTAAACAGTCGCCATAAAGTTCTGTACAGTCATCTGAGCGGGACCGTAGGAGCCGAGGCTTGACTCATCTCTCCCTGGAACAGCAGACAGGAGTGGTTACTTCTGCTCCACTAAATCTTTTATCAAAACAGATTCAATTAAATACTCTAGACTGTTACTCACCATGGGGCATAATGCATATTTTGTGTGCTAACATTGATTTTTAATACTCGATAGTAACATTGCGATATGCAGTTGTAATAGTACTATCAACAGCCAACTATATTCTTTTCTACATGGAGTGAACCAAAATGAATGATATCAATCATAACATATTACATTACAAGATATTAACAAACTATTGCTTCTACATCAGTATCATTATTAGATGCATTATTACACAGTCAAATGCCCAAATGAGAATGTATTATAGTGGAACTCAAGGTGACATGTCAGTCTTTCCAGTATCACATTCAGCTCAGGTTGAATACTGGAAGATATTGAGGTTAATTCCTGATATATTGGGGGCAATCTGAGATAGCATGCTTACACTACAAGAAAACCAAAGAAAAAAAACCCCAACAAAAACCTAAAATTAGACGATGGTTGGGATGATCTGATACTCTTGAATCCTAGAATCAGCACTTAGTCAGCACTTAGTCTCCATCTGTACACCGGATAACAGCTAGTCTTTATCTGATCTGGGAAATGAAGTTCCAGCACATTGCCGGGGATCAAAGCATCGTATCGTTTAAAGCTGATCAAAGCTGGAAGACGCAGGCCATATAGAGCATTAATCCTTATCGTTGCTTGGTTCTCCCCTGCTCTGGCACCAGGCCTCCGGTGGCCACCGCAAACCACAAACACACACTTCCTCTGCTTCCAGGCAGGTGCTCCACAGGATTGGGTCACTGAGTGAATGAAACAGGATATGACAGAAGCCTCTCAAATCAAAGGACGCATTTGTGGTAATAACATATTGTAATGACTTTTGGATGCATACATCATTACTTCATTGACTAACTAGTACATTTAAATGATGAGCAATGCATCAGGTTGGTTGGGTTTATTACAATGTATGTCCCACTTGTGTTGTCACCCCACAGAAAATGGGAATCTATCATGATTTAAGTAATAGATGGAGATATGATCATCGTCTAAAGTTAAAGTGGTACAGTGTATAATGTGTGTGAGTTCATGTGATTCCATATTACTGAAAAGCAGCAGGCGGACTTGGCTGAGGACCAGCTGTGAGGGTAGACTGCGTCTGTTGAGGCCTTGGCTGCCGGTGCAGGGCAGGTCCAGGCAGGCGGAGCTGTGTGGCTGTGTTGGCTTTATGGACCACCATCTCTCACCACCACAGTTAAAAGCTAATTACTACCAGGCATAAGCAGTGCCCTTTATGGGCGTGCCATCCTCTGTCCTCCAAAGCACAGCCACAGGGAGTGACAGCACGGACCACGATGGGAGCGCTGATTGCCCTGAATATTATTATTGCTTATTTAACTCTTTTTGTATATGGAACAACGCCTTCATAACTTTTTTAAAGAGCTGTTTTCCAAATCTGTTCTGCCTCAAGCAAAAGAGGGACCAGACCAAAACAGAGAGTGGTGCCTTACAGATACAGCAGCTCGCAGATTCTGTTTGGCTCCTTTTGCTGGCCCTCACCCAAAGAAAACGTGTATAGTGGAAATGTATAGTAGAATTTTATTGGACCTGACATTTGTGATCTACTGTTTGAGGTCTTTGAAAAGGACTCCATTCAACAAGTTTGGAAAACCACTGTTGCAGAAAAGGGGAAAAGGGATGGGAATTTCCCCTTCCTGATAAAGGCCAAGCAGCTGATAGCAGGCGGGAAGTGAGTCAGGCTCAGCACTTTACCAGCCTCTGCGCACACTGGTTCAGACTTGTTGAGGCAGGCAATTATCCTCCTTTTCATGTGTGTTTGCTGGGGTTTTAACTCACTTTTACTGTATTTGGGGTTGCTGGGGTTTGAACTCGCGTAGCCAAAGATGAATACAACATTTCCCTCCAGGACATAAACCTGAATCATTTTTGGGCACACTGTATCGTTTTCCTGTAATGCAGCAAAACAACTCAAACCATAACATTACTGTCATGGTTAGTGGTTACACATCTGTTGATGACTCTACTTGTGTCACTGAATTGGACTGCAGTACCTCTAGCTTAACATTTTTCCCTTAATTGCATATTTAGAAGTCCTCAGTTTGCATTTGAAAAACACAAATGCGTCATAAAAGTACTGTCTAACAAAGCAGTCACCACTTACACAAGTGACCTATTTACAATGACTGAGGACTGAAGCAATACAGAACCCCAAAACCTGAATTCACAAACTTTATTTATACAGTAGGTTATGTTGAAATTCAGTCTGGATTCATGAATGGGTCCCTCAAAGTTAAAAACAACATTGCGGGTGCTGATGCTACGCTGGCACAGAATGGCTTTGTGGACACAGAGACAGTGTCCAGGAGATTTCATGGGATGTGGGAACATTTCCAGGTTCATACTGTACCTGTTAGGACTGCGATGAAATAAACATCAACTGGGTGTAAAAGTTCAAGCCAACATTTTGCAGGTCCACAGAGCTGCTCTCCAACTGATTGTCAGTGGAGCAGATTTTGTCTCCTCATGATATCATCTTGGCTCCATGTCTTACATTTGAAGTGACTTTTTCATGTTCACAAATATAGACTGGATTGTTCAAGATGATATAAATCTCTTGTGAATTCTACTGTGGATTCTATTTGACAGTGCATTTTCCTTTGTTCGTTTTTTGTTTTATTGTTTTTTCTGGACTGAATCCAGTTTGTACAAACCATCTGTTTCTACAAATTGGATTCCAGTACACCAGTTATGTTGCACTGACATGCCTGTATACGAGATATTGACTTTAAATGACTAATCCTTATTGTTGCAATAATTATTGTTGTAGTAATCTGGGCCCTGTCCATATTGGAGAGGGGTGATTACATAAGGGACTTGGTATGTGCAACATGCCAGCCAGTCCATTTCAAAACTGGTAGAGTAACAGCTCTTGTAATTCTGCACCAAACAGGATATTTCTACCACCCAAGTTGTAGAGGAAGATGCTTGGTCATGGATTCAAGTTCTGTCCCCGATGAGCATTATGTTTATGTAACTCTGTTGTTATCTAAATCTGTTGTTATGTACCATAACATTTATTGAATCTAATGTGTAATTATATGTAATAGGGTTTTGGTCTTGAGTCTTTCAACCTAGTTCTGTGGTCTAATTCAAGATATGTCTTGAGGATGTGTCCTCTTGCGTTTTAATTAGTTTCATTCAAAGAGCCAAGCAAATCCTTGGAACTGCTATCAAAGGATTTCAAATAGAGGTCTATGGACGCTGAACTGTCCATCCGGACCTGTGGGAAAAGTTTTAATGAAGGAGCCAGCTGTGACCCTCGTACCCTCTATCAGAGGACCAGCCCACCAGTGAGTCCTCCTGGCACTGCTCAGTTTTAATCAAACCATACCAACACGTTGTTTACCAGCAGGTGGCACTGTGTCCCTAAGACTGTCGAAGAGCTCAACAGAGATTTGCAAATGGAGCTGTAGTACAGGGAATTACTGAGAGGGAAAAAAATGCAGCATCTAGCCTGAACAGCCACATATTTAGAAAATCTCTTACCTAGCCCAGGAGGGGATTTATCCTGCTAATAAAGCACAAAAGCATCTGTGTTCAGTCGGCTAATGCAATAGTATGAACGGTTTCATATATCTTCTTCTCTTTCCAAAGCACAAGAGATTAGTTTGAGATCGTAGAGGAGGCAATCCTCCCCTGCATTTTACGGCCTTGCTTCAAGGCTGCGTTTTCACAACACCCTTTGAGGCAAGATTTGTTAAAGATAAAAAAAAGAGATGAAATATTGATGCTGCCCTGATTTTGTGAGCCTGTTTGGTGAATAATTGATTGTTGAGGGAAAATGAGTTTGTTTTATTTGCAGCACCAAACTACTCTTTTTATTGGAGGATATTTACACATGCTGTGAGCCTTTATTGCTTTTCAGTCATTATTTCACAGAGGTCCAGCAGGGAGATGCAATTGTTTCTAATAGCTGGTGAGGACAATTGATCACACAGTTTTGCTGTTAAGACACCTCTAGTGTAAATTCACAGCTAAAGATGATGGCAGATAAGCAGCTTTGATGTGTAATTGCTTTGTTATATTGGCGCCGCTCAGCTCGTCAGCGTTGCATACCATTATATCTGAATAGGCTGCGTTCAGTAATGCGCATCATGGACATCAAGCAGAAGTAAATTTGCATCCTTCTGTTTTTGTGCCCATCCATTTGGATACAAGAATCATCATGTCTGGCACCAACTAGGAATCGATGCTCTCACACTGCCTTGTCATAGCACAGATGGGTACAGCACAGATGCTCTTCCAGCAAAGCCAAAATACAACTGTTGTGTTTATGACTAATGCAAAACACATGCAAAACAACACCAACAACCACTTGGATATAAAGTTTTATGGATATATATTTTTTCTGTATCACACCTCATAGTATCATACTGTGGAGTATCCCAGGTTCATGAAGGTGTTGTTTTTCTTTCAACCCTCAAAGGTCTGTGCCGGAGCCGTGTTATAGCTGCTCCCCAAGCCAGAGGAGGTGATGGCATGTAGCGCTGTTCTGACAAGGAGCCTGTTTCCTGCGGTGCAGCGGCACCTGGGGCACAACATGTTTGCTTTATTCATGACGCCTGGTCAGAGCCCAGGTAGATCAAACCGCTCCTCCATTTTTAATGCAAAAAGCCCTTTAGTGGGGCATAAATATCATGCCATGCATTTTCTCCTCAGCCTGCCCTGGTGAAGGGAGACCCTGGGGGATAGGATGGTCTGTGTCGGGTGGATCTTCAGTTAATGGACAGAGAAAATATTGACCTGAAACATGGTTAAAAAAAGACCATCCTGAGGAAATATTGACATCTGGAGCATTTCACCAGAATGGATGAGGGCAGATACAGTACTTAATCGCCGTACATACAGTACAGAGACTTCACACACTTTACCACATTCAAAAACATCAGTTGCTAAACACTATTGTCTTATTTGCTTATCAAAAGTGTGTGTACTGACTCCTTCATTTCCTAACACATCATTAAGACAATACACATTTCTTAACAAATTATCTTTGCACATGTTATGTACCATAACATCTATTTGATCTAATGTGCAAATGTATATATTATGACTTTCCAGTGTTTCACAAGATCTGAGGTTGCTATACTCCGAACAGAGGTTGGTATTACTGCAGAGTGTGAATATAAAGCGCTGGAAAGAGAATTCCCTCTTGTTCCCTCAGGGTCTGCGGTTAACACCCACATTAGCCCCAAGGACAGTGAGGTCGCTGCGGAGAAAGGTCACCTCTCCTGTTCTGTTAGAAATACAGAGCTCCAGTATTTCCTTTCCTCTTATTTGACGTTCTTATCTGAAGTCTCCTTCCACCTGATATCCAATCTTAGCCTGAAACTGAGGGACTTTGCCCAGGAAAACTGGCCAACATGATAAGAATAGCCTCCAAGAATGAAGCATTAGGCTTATATGTAAAATACCCCTAATATTGAGCTAGGCCATTGATTTGTATAGGCTGTGTGGGCAACACTATATCACATAGAAATAGCTCCATGTCTGGTGTAGTTCCTGTGATATCGATTCAGGAGCCGTAATATTGAAAATATGAGACTTAAATCTGTTGAGGAGTTATTAGATGGAGACCAGGCAGACACATCAAGAGAGAGGAGTTAGCTCTTACATGGCCTGTCCAGGAATTTTATGCGCCACCAGATATCAAGAGAATTCATATTCTGAGGGGAGAAACGGGCTGTCAGAGCCATGACAAGTCGACTCTTATCTCAGAGGCTCTCACTGCATTATTACACCAAGCCAGTAATGAGACTTTTGACAGAAGTGCTGAGCTGCAGCAAGGTACCAGTACAATGTGTTGCGATTTTCTGGGCTTCAAGTGTTGATTGCTCTGGCATAATTATAACCCAGGAAGTGGCGACTTCTTGCTGAGAAGTGTCTTCATCTCATCAGCCCCCCCACCTCCTGTCTGCTAACCAACGGAAAGATAGATAAGAGCCTATAGCTGTCACATTCAAAATGATAGATAACATCAGCGGTTTGTACTTGAATATGCTCTATGCTCTAAGGATCTAACCTTCAGTCAAAATCTGTTGCATAAGGGTTTAGTTTGCACCAGATGTCCATCATCAAGCTATAAAATAACCAGTGGTGTAAAAAGTACCCAAATCCTTTACTTCAGCAAAAGTAGCAATACCATAATAGAAAAATTCTTCATTAAAAGTAAAAGTTGTACTTAAGTATCAAAAGTAGAAGTACTCAATCTGAAGAAAGGTCCCTTTCAGAGTGTTAAATTATTGATGCATTAACCTGTAACACATATTTTAATGTTGTAGTACTAACTACTGCATATACTGTTGGGGAGTTTAAACTCGAACAATGCAACATATTTTAGCCTATTGTATGTTTTGCATGTAAAACCTTATTCTGCAAAGCAACTAGTAACTACAGCTGTCAGATGAATGTAGTGGAGTAAAAAGTACAATATTTCCTTCTGAAATGTAGTGGAGTAAAATGATAAAGTCTCACAAAATGGAAATACTCAAGTGAAATGCCAGCACTTCAAAATTGTACTTTAGTACTTGAGTAAATGTACTTTACACCTCTGAAAATAACATATACATTTGGTGGACAGTTTTTCCCAACAGTATCATACATTAGTATAGGTGATCCCTATGGGAATTGAAGCTCTAACCATAGAAATGGTATTGCTCTATTTAAATAGAAAGGACCAGAAGAAGTGGCAGACATCGTTTTCATTTTCTAGTGGAAGTAGGGCATTACCTGTAGAAAAACATGTTGTCATTGTTATATCTTTATTCATTCACTTTTATCCTCAAGTATGTGTTATGTACAAATACGCCTGACCTAAATACTTTGTAGACACATCAAGATACAGCTAGTGTGGATTGTATTAAAGGTTTCTGTTCTGACACTCCATACAATTGATATAATTCAAGCATCAGAGCATTCACTGATGTTCACTTCATGTTGCTACCAGCGAGCGATAGTTGTCATGATAGCAGTAGAAAATGTCTTGGCCTTACACAGGAGATTGTCACCCACTTAAGGGAATATCAGTGGTAGGCAGTCTTAACATGGTCTTTAAAGTCTTTAAAAGAGTCAGAACAGAATTACTTTACATTCTCATACAATGTACTTATGCCAGTGACGTCAAAAAAAAAGTTGAATTAGTAGTCTACAGATGCCATAGCTGGACATTAAGTAAATTGTTGAGATAACACTGTAGTAAAGATAGTCACAATCTTCAGGTTGTCTTTTCTAGGCCTTTTAAATCAGTCCAGTCCAGACTAATTAAAATACTGATTAAGGCCATGGAAGCCACCATCTGTAGTGGTAATTTGAGATAAGGGTATTCACAGTCTAAGTTGGAGGGAGAAAAAAAAACAGAAAAGCCCACTAACCACCAGCTGGCATGGAGAGTGGATAAGAATGAGTTTTAAGTGCATCTTCTCTTTCTCCCCCAAGAGTAGCTGTCGTCCTCCAGCCATGAATCTCAGGCACGCAGCCTCTGAAAGGGCACCAGATCGTCAAAAGCTACTTGGAACGAAACCCTCCCGCTCCCTCCAGCTGCCTATTTCTTATCCCTGTCCATCTCCTCTGTAATGGATCAGAGCTGCTGGAGCGCTGTGGGACTCGACTCCATTGAAGAATTCAATTGAAGGATTACAAAACCCTGTTGTCAGCACAGACCTTGGCCCAAACACTTTCTTCTAGAGCGCCGCCTGCTCTACCACTGTTGTGCCATTAAGACCCTGAAGAAGAGATGAGTGTTCTCATTTACATTATTATTACATTCATATTCTTCAGCCACTGTCAGTTTAAACAAACACACAGTATTACAGCAGTAAGACGAACCTGGAGTATTGACAGTACAAACTTTGATCCTACAGTAAATCACATAATTGTGTTGATAAAACTGATAATCCGATACTGATCAACTACAATAACTTATATTGCACATTTTGTAATGGCCACACCAACTGTTTTACCATAATTAACAAAAAGAGTTAAAGCTTAATGTCTTCAGTCAGTTACTAAGTTAGACACATCTCATTATCAAAATGACTTACATTATTGCAAGTTTATGGATACCCTTTTTGCCGTAATTCTTTTGCACTCCCGTTCCAGCCAAACTCATACACAATCCTCCTGAGTAAAGATACATGATCTCCCAGTATTTGAGATTTAGGCTGCAAGTCGCCATGCCTCACTCGCTACAGCATCCTAGCGTTTTGCACCAACTCATACTCCTCATTAGAACGCATTCGAAATGAGGAGGCAACCAATGCTCAGACATGCACTGATCATAACTTTCCAAGTAAGCAGCCAGCTCCATTCCTTGGATTAGATTGCGTTGTGCTCCAGTATGGACGGTCGTTCTTTAGGTTGTTGTGGCGGGTCAGGTTGTTCCTGCTGCTGTTCAGGTGGAGCTGACTGGTGCTGTGGAGGATCAGGGTTTGGCATTTCCTTCTGAGGGGGCTGAGGTGGCGCTGCCTGCTGCGGGTCTGGATTGGGGATCTCTTTCCTCTCGCTGGGCTGCAGCTCCAGTGCTGGTGTGTCCTTGCAGCAGAAGTATTGCTGCCAGATCTTCTGGAAGGCGGTGCGGAACTTCTTAATGCGGAAGGCGTAGATAATTGGGTTGACTGCCGAGTTGCCGTGGGTGAGCAGGATGGCGATGTAGATGAGGAACATGGGCTTCTGGCACTGGGGGCAGAAGAGTGTGATGCAGTTGAGGATGTGGAGGGGGAGCCAGCTGATGGCAAAGAGAAAGAGGACCAGGGCCAGAGACTTGGCTAGGTTCAGCTCCTTGTCATAGTACTTGTTGGGGTCCGTGTGACTGGTGGTGCTCTTCTTCTTGTTCAGCTGCTTGTGGATCATGTAGAAGATCTCTGCATAGATGACCAGCATGAGCAGCAGCGGCGGCAGCACCCAGCCAAAAAAGTTGAAGTAGACCATGTAGTCCATGCTGATGACGTTTTCGAACTGGCAGGTGATGATGAGGTCGGAGCTGATCGAACCGTTCTGCCGGAGGCGCCAGAGGTTGTTCCAGCCCAACATGGGTGTGAGGCCCACAATGAAAGCCACCGTCCAGCATATCACCACCGCCAGCCCCGCCCGCCGAGGGGTCACCACCCGCTTGTAGCTGCAGGGACAAACAACACAACATCGGGTCAGCACTTTGGCACACTGCACTAACAGAGCCTGCATGCTTTTTGTGACTTTCATTTTCCATTTCGCCAGTGTCCTCAGGCAAACAAAAGGTTTGATTCATAATGAAGAGTTACCATTCAATATAAAATCCTCCAGCCGCTTTCCAAGCAATATCATTTGCAGTATATATTCCCACTTGGACAAGACCACTTCTCCTACAAACCCATATCATTAATCCTCACCACTTGCAGCACTGCTGTTTTTTATGCTTCTTTTGCTCAGGGCAGAACTGATTCATATTTCCTAAAATTGACTTCATACAACCCACTAATTTATCAAAGCAGTACAGTGAACGTGAACTGCAGTACTTGGTATGCTACAGCAGCAGTGCATGGCTGCAAGGGTTTAGTTATTGGCCTTTTCATAATTATTAATGTTTTATGGACTGGGATCAGAAGGTGAGGAGAGAGCCTCAGCCTGGTCCATGCTTACAGGCAGTGATGAAGACACTGTGAGCTAATCCACCTCATATGAAAGCAGACTATAGAGCAACGATTGATTCCTTTTGGATTACTAATGCTTGATGTGTACGATGTTTGACACTGTCAATGTAAGGGAAATGAAAATAATCTGACATTTGCTGAAGCGTAGCGTAAAACATTGCAATTTAGCCCAGCTGTCACAGGTGGCATGTGCTTGACTGAAGTATTGATTAGATGTTTAAGTATTAAGATAGGTCGGAGACTGAAGAGCAGCAAGGGAATCATTATTCACACGCTGAGTCTGGCAGCCGGTCTGCTCAGAGGGGATCAGATACTCATCATCATATCTAACAACAGGGAGTGTGCACAATGAGAAACAATGGCACAGTTCAGGGTATTGGTAAACACACAGTTACTATAGCAACACAATGGTGGATAGGCAAAAGACATTCTTATGAACTGGAAAAGATGATTGCTACCCTCTGTTTGTGTTCTTAAACTGCTGTCCCTATTGATTATGAAAATGAGGTGTGGGATGGGAGTGGCAGCAGCAACACTAGAGAGGGAAGCTCTGATTTAAATAACATGAGTGTTTTCTGGCTGAAGTACTAAAATAGTAATTGTCTGTAGACGATGTAACAGTACAACTCTTCCTTATTTTGGATTCCAGCTCTACTGTAGTCCTGTCAATTCATAATTAAGCTATTGTGGGACACTTCTATTGTATTTAATGTCAGACTGCATGAAGTGCTGTGTGATAGTCCTGTAAAAGAGGTTGTATCAGACATAAAGGGAAGGACTTGGAGGGTTTTATACACAATCCAAGCCTGAGAAAGGAAATCAGTGAAACCAGTGGCAGTCAAAAGCTAAAATGCATGATAAATTGCTATCAGTCCCATAAGCATGAAAGGTCGTCTCACACAGAAAATGAAAATGTGAGGCTATTGCTGACAATATTCCTCCTCTTCTAACAAGCTTATCTCTCCAGCCTTTCAGCC
The DNA here is from genome assembly GCF_048128805.1 of Centroberyx gerrardi. Classification (NCBI taxonomy): domain Eukaryota; kingdom Metazoa; phylum Chordata; class Actinopteri; order Beryciformes; family Berycidae; genus Centroberyx; species Centroberyx gerrardi. The sequence continues at coordinate 10,392,335 of NC_136010.1, forward strand.
TGGCTGCTCAGTCTTTTGTTTCACTCTGGCATGATAAACCACTGGTGGGCTTGTGCATCAAATACAAAGGGAGAGCACATCGCTGATTGCAAACGTGTCTTCTTTTCTGCTCTCCAGAAACACAGAAAAGGAAATTCTCCCATACACCAACCCCAAAATATACACTGCAAAAGACTCTGGCGGAAACTAATTATTTTGATGTACTACACTACACATATTAGACTCCTCTCTTGCAATCCAGAGGACAGAGGAGCTAATTAAAGCTGCCGGTTGATCAGCCATGCTCTAGTAAGCTGTCATATCAATACTGGTGAGTCAGATCCCCATGCCTATAGGGGACTGGCAGGATGTAGGCTTCCTATAGTGAAATAAGACCCAGGAGGAAATCAATGACAGGGAGCATACTGGAGATAACAACTTCTACTGTGTGTGGAGGCTTTTCTGCAAGGTTGCCACCACCACCATCACCATCATCAATCATCACCATCATCATAATCATCATCATCATCATCATCATCATCATCATCATCATCACCTCTCCACATCCCATGGCACAGGCAGTGGCAGCAGTAACTGAGTATAAGCCCCATCTGCTCATGTATCTCTGGGCTGTTAAAGTCATGACCTGACTGTGTCGTTACCTGGTTGGTATCTTGACCCTGAGATAGCGGTCAATCGCAATAGCCAGAAGGGCCAGGATTGAACTTTGTGTAAGCACGAGCACCGTGCACGCGACGAGCAGGCAGCTGTAAAAGTGAGTTTGGAGTCCGATGCTGATAGTTATAGCCAGAGGGATGACGAGGGCTCCCACCGCAATATCCGCCAGAGCGAGGGAGACGATGAAACAAAACGTGGTGTCTCGCAGCGATTTATTAATTTTCACCGCCCAGACCACCATCACATTCCCTATTACAGATGAGACTGCAATCACCACCTCCATTCCTATGTAGAGCGCCTGGGCTGGAGAAAGTGTTTCGGGCATCCTTACAGATGATTATGTCCTCGATAAGAACAAAATTGATTCCAGTGAAGCGGGGCTTTGAGGATCCGACAAAACAGTCGTTTGATTTTTTTTTTTTTTTTTTTTTACTTCAGTATCTTCCAAATGAGCCGCGCGTCCAGCAGCTTCACAGTGTCCAAATTCCTCTGATTACCACACAGAAGTTGTAAGAGAAATACAGTTTGTGAGAGGATGTAGCATATTAACCAACAGCACATCTAGGGGTGAATGGTTATCCTTTGGAGCAGGTGTTGTGGTCCGGCGGCTGTTGTGCGCTGCTCGTGCTCTGTGCCCTGCGCCTCCACTTGGCTGAATACACCTGCTCCCAACAGCACCATCCTTAACGCGCCTATTTATCCAAGACAGCGCTTCAGTATCGTTTCACGTACAGCAGGCTATGTTTACTCCTCTTCTTCCTTCCTTTCCTAAATTTGATAAATTGGGTTTTAAGAAAGCAAACACGCAAGTATCTTCTGGATGAAAGAGCGCACGCAGTTGCAGCTCCAGTGCAGACGACTGCTCTCTCTCTCTCCCCCTCTCTCTCGTTGTGCTTTCAGCAAAGAGCAATAATGCAGTTACCTAAAATAGATCTGTCATTCGCTCTCCATTTCTGCTCCATTCAGATTTGTTTTCTTTGTTTGAATGAAAGTGATAATCTTTGTTTTTCTGCAGGCTCTATCTGTTCCATCTGGTGAAAATATGCAGCATTGCTTCGTTTTCCTTGCAGTAATATACTGCAGGACCGTCCCGAAGAAGTCCATTAGGTGCTTTTAAGTCACACTTTTAAAAAAAAAAAAAGAAAAATACGTCAGCACACACGTATTTCACACGCCCTGTCTTGCAAACGTTAGTGGACCTTTCTCGGCTGCCCATTATTCTGATAAGAGGTGAGGGAGTGCCACAGCTGAGCACTTCTAGCAGGAGGAAGGCAAAACAACACAGACAAAGCTATTGGAAATGTCAGCGATCACCGTGGCACAGACTCCCAAAGTGATAAGGAATTAAAGGATTTGAGTAAACAGTGTAACAATACTGTATGTTTCTATTGTCATTCCCCCTGTACATGCCCACCACATACACATAATCTACTTCAGTTTACCACGTTTCTGAGATGTACTTTGAAGCATAAATATGCAGTACAAATGTAGAAATTCAGGTCATTCTAAATATATCTGTGTAGTTCAGACATCAAAGAGCTCCAGCCTGAGGCCAGCCTAACCTCAAAACTAATTGTGAATCTATAACAATAGGGGCAAGCCTGGAAACAATATAATTATATGAATGATCTAGGCCTATTGACTGCAAAGCTTTCCAAAGGGTTCACGGAAGGCCATTTGATCCAGTGTATTTCCTGCTTCTGACCAGTCTGGAGCAGGAGCCCGGTGAAACGGTGACCTGTCCCCGATCAACCAGAAGCAGCCATGCAATACGAATATACAGTAGTAAAATAGAGCATTGGCATCTTGCAGGCAGGGAGCGCTCCTTCACTGTGGTTCAAAGGTCGACGACAGGCAGCTGCTTGAGCTCTGGCCTCAGCAGGGTTCATATTCTCGCATCCAGGCAGGAATGACTGTGTGGACTGGATCTGAAGGGAATCCCAGATGGCGGATTTTAACTTATGTAATGTGGAGGAAGGCAGGCTGGGCGACCTGGGTTTCAGCTGACGGTGGGCCAGCGATTCAGAGAGAAACAAAAACAAGAAGCGTGGCAGTGAATAAACAGTGGTTAGTGTCCGGCAGCATCGGGACACCATGTGTGATGGCGGGGCGGCCAACAGTCAGCAGAGACGTCCAGATGACTGCTTCCATCTGCGGCCAGCTTCCTGGTTTGGGTAGCCAGCAGGAGGGGGTTTAGAGGTCAGCCAATATCTACTGATGGAAGGAAGCTGCCATATGGTTCTCTGGCACTGATTGGCATCCAGCCCACATGAGACTGTAGGATGTGTATAAGGGTTCTGGTAATGCATGAGAAATCAATCATTACAGACTAAACAGAGTGGGCTAGTACACTATGGCCAATACGGCTGACAGTAAAGAGAGATTTAAATAGATTTCTCTTTCAAGTAAACCTCCGAGTCAAGGTTGCATTTATTTCCTTAGATCAACAACAAATCATTTTCACCTTGTCCACGTTCCAGTGTTGTATGTCAAGCTTCAGTTGAGAGCAGCGAGGGATCTGGAGAAAGGCTTACTCCATCATTTCAGGTTGTTTTCTCAGTGTTTTTTCTCCTTTTAGCAGCTTGGAGACCCAGAGCAGGGAATACATTCGTGCTCAACATGGCAAAACTCCTAATGCTGTTTGCGTTTGCTCACAGTGAGTATGCTCGCTGCAGACATCACAGCTACCTGACATGTCTGTGTAGGACAGGGAATGTTCCCTGTGTCTCATACAGATAACCTCCAATGGCCTGACTATTTTCTGTCCAGGCCTTTTGGGGGTGACTTCTACTGCGACCATATACGCAGGTACTCCTCAGACAGACAACTCAATTACACTGACTGCCATGTCCATAGAGTCTGGAAATGAGGAAATGTTTCAGTGAAGGTCTGTCAGATTTTCCCCATTTGGGAGTGTATGACCAATGAAGTGCAGTGTGCTTCAGTTTTATGACATGGACTCTACAATAACTGTGAGTCACCAGACAGAATAGGTTCAGCGCACTTTCCCTGTTGGGTTCAGAGTCAAAGATGTTTCAGCCATTACAATAATCTACACTTTATAAATGGGTTCTGGCTTCAAAATATGCAGCTCAACGTTTTTGGATGATGAAGAGGCAGCTGTTAGGTAGTCAAGTCAATTGCTTTCAACAAAGTGCCAAAACCTTCTTCATTAAACATACATTGTCCTGACAGATGACAGAAAGTCCCACTAATGGGTACGGGCCAGCATGGCTTGTAAAGCACATCAACCTTTTTGTTCTGGCATAGCACAATTTATACGAAGGCTTGAACTGCTCGGATGAAGCACCAAGCACTGAGCCATGGCCATATGCAAATGAGCAGAGATCACATACAGAGTCTTACTCCCCAACGTCTTGTCTGCTGAGCTAAGTTCAAAAACAATATTTGCTCAGTCATTAAAAAAAAAAAAGCCCCGGCAATGAACTGCAGTGGTATTCTCAGTGGGACACTGGACCAGACAGCAACACCATTATTAAAACCGACAAAGACCTGGGACCTCGTTCTATTAGCCAAGACACCTTTCAGGGGAAACAGTTTAGCTATTTCAAACAAGACTGGGGCTATATAGGGGTAAAATTGGAGTGTTGTTATAAGGGACATTCCAGGAAATGCAGTATATGATAGATAACTTGGGCCGTGTCGCTCAAAAGACCTTCAGCGAAAAGCTCAGCCAGGAGGCAGAATGAGTGCACTCAAGCGCTCTCATGTATCCCCCGGACAATCAGAGGCACCCAAACCGCCTGTAAACTATTACAGCCACTGGGAATTGTTGTGGCCCTGCGTAATTTACATGGAAATTTTCCAGAAAAGTGGTGCATCACAGAAAATAAAATGAACACAATGCGCTCAAGCTTGCTAATCTCTTGCAGACAAGCTCTCTCTTTAACACACACACACACACACACACACACACACACACACACACACACACACATAGCCAATAACTCAGTTCGTTTGTTTGTTTCCTCTATGCAATTATTTTAAAAGGCATAAAATTAAAGTTGATTTTGTTTTTAGCAGCCACAGCCACTGCGGTACACAATAGAGAATGAGAGCATTTCCTGGAGTCAGAATTTATTGTTGCAGGAATAATATATTTCATAGTACTTAACAGCCAACTTTATAGATAGAAATACTGCAAATTGCATTTGATTGCAAATGGTGAGTTTTATAGATGAGTTTGACCAAAATTTTGCCCCACATTATCCATGTGACCCAGTTCTTGGGTTATGTTCCGCAATAACAGAATTAAGCTGGTTAGAGTCCTGACCCTTGAGCCTTTTTACGGCTCATGTGTAGTAGAAATACTTCACTTCACTTGGACAGTCAGGGCGCACTTTAATGTATTTAGATTTTCAGTTAGTTTACAGTTCAAACTTCAGCACTAGCGGCCCTCGGACAGGTGGTTTCTGTGGTGTAAAAGCCCTTCTCAGAGCCGCCAACTGTCCTCTGAACCGTTGCCATCTTGCCACCTCCTCCTGACCCACTGTGCCCTGGCAATTACCCAGCGCTCCCACTTATAGCTTGAGCTGACGAGGTGAAAATGAAAGATGTCAACAACTTGCCTCCCAGCTCACGGCTGGCATCACACACAAAGCCCCTGACATCAAAACAGATATTTTACTGCTGAAGTAATATGTGCTGTGGCCAGTGTGCTTCCACATGGCCTGGTGATAAGGTTTTGCCAACTAACACTTTACTGACATTACAGTAGGTTAATGCCTCAGCAGAGCCCTTATATCAAGGTTACTGCTTTGTTTTAATGGTGTCTCCCTCTTTAGATCTTTCTGTGGAAGAGTAGTATGCAATGTATTCTCAGTGTGTTGGCTGGAGTCAGATAGATTACTTTTAGATTGTTTTTTGTCCTTTCTGTGGTTCCCCTGGTTGGAAGGTGATAAGGAACTCCCCGGTGTACGTGTGTGTGTGCGTGTGTGTGTGTGTGTGAGGGTCTGAGGAGAGCCACTCCAGAAAATAACTGATCTCCACCACGGGCCTCCTGATGCAGCTATCGAGGGCGCGCCTTCACGTCATGCAACACCAGTCCCAAATAAGATTACTGTGCACAAAATAGTGGGCTTCTCAAATGTTCCGCTGTATCACACACAGCTCTTGGATTTCATCCACCTACACATGGAAAGACAGAGCACAACAAGGCAGACAGAGAGCCACAAATGTGATCCTCAGCTTTCTCAAAATGTCAGGGTTAAATATCTAGTTTACACATTGCATGTTGACATTTCATGTTCAACACCGCCCTGCATGTTGATGAGCAATTGATTGGGGCGGATGCAGTTCAACTCCCACAGATTGGTTTTAAAAAAGCCTACTCACCCGTCATGGAGCTACATATAAATCTATTTGTGTTTCTATGGTGAAAACCAAATTTAGACTTGACAAAGCCACATCCTGTTTCGATAAAGATAGATGTGTTGGCTGTACCATGTTGCTCAGTGTTATTCCTGATATCGCTTAAATTGGCCACCATGAGACCAGTGTAGCATGTACTAACTATGTAGAAAAATGTGTAATTTGTCTCAATCTCACTGCGTGGCTGCATGTATATTAAAAGGCTTCTGGATAATGAGGAGGAATACTGAATGTCTTTTTCCTTATATGTGCTCCTATTACTGCTGCATAACAATAATTGGGAGCAACTTTCAAACAGCATGTACAGTAACGCCCCTCCCCCGATCACAGCATGTATATGAAATATTGATGCTCTATATTATGTCAATCGTTAATCGCAAATTTCTAATTTGTAAACAAAACCCCTAATTAGGGCAATACAGTGTGTAATGGCATGTTCTGCATGTCAGTGTACATGTTATTGTATCAACAAGTCTCAAGCTATACAATTAGATCGCTCCGTATTCATAAGAGTGGTGTGCAGGAATAAAGCCCATCCTGAATAATTATTATGGCTTTCAAAACACAAGTCAGCATTTCCCTTTTGAAATCAGATTCTTGTTCTCGTTTGCCTCAGTTGCGCAGAGGAAATTGGTGGAGAATCAGAAGGCAGACACAGAATATAATTAGATAGTGGGAGTGGGAGAGAGGCATCAGTTAAGGCTTTACATAGTGACTAGATAGATGAGAGAGGAGATGAAAGGAAATGGAGGGAGAGGTGGAAAAACGGGTGGGATAATGACAAAACTCTGAATCTCATCTATTTAAGAGGTGTGGTCAATCTGAATCAAAGGACTTGATTTGGCCTCTTGTGCGTTTATTGCTTTAGACTGTATCTTTTAAGTTGTGACTATTGTCAAGCTTGTTTGCTGTGATTCTTCTTTGAAAAGATGCTTTAGAATAAGGGATCCTGATGAGGAAAAGAAAAGTGGGTCAAACGTGTAGCTTCATACTCTGTGGGAGAGGATGTTGTTCCTTCAGCCTCGGCTTCTTTGACGTTGGCTTGGAGGTACTGGAGGCTGTCGAGCTCTGAGAGTGTTAACTTAAAAAAACAAAAACAATAACCAAGCCTAATTCTAGCAGGACAGACCTGGCAGCTGCAGTGCTCAGTGGGCACGGTGCCATGTACTAAACACTGCGTGTGTTTGAATCCTGGCTGTTAAGCTGTCGCAACTCTATCCTCACTTTCCCATCATTGTCCCCTACAATGAAATCAGGTTAGGGACTATGGATCGGCCCCGGATCCATCCACCATCGCAGACACCACTGATCGGATTCTCACAAAACTTGCGGAATAATGCATTGGGGGGGGGGAGGGCGCTGCATCATCTGTGGGGGACAACATGTTTACTGTTTACTTGATCTTTACTGTATCTGTCACAAAGCTATGCTTGAGGAGGATGGATTCCCTGATCTCCATTAAACAAATGTCCACCCCCAGCCCTCTGGGATTTGTTGGTGTAGAGAAGACCAACCGTAGGCCAACATCTGCTCCACCCACAGAATAAATGAGGCAGGTTACTTTTGCTTCATTGGACGTGTGCTACATTCATATTCCAGGGCAGCTCGGCTTGCTGAGCTATTCTTCTTGTTCACCATCTCTCAGTCGCCCGAATCCCCAGAGACTGAAATGTGGAGAGGTAGATGTATAAAAGATGCGTCACGTGGGCCTTCTGAAGCCTTTGACACACACAGTACATGGTGGAAATACTGGAGGCAAGAAAGCATCTTCTTATCTCAATTGTTTCCAGCAATGACAAATCTCTATGAAGAGGTGAGACAGCGCAAAAACAGACTGCAAGTCTTATTTTGCTGCTGTTATTACCTGTACAGAGAAAACTGCAGACAATTACAATAGCTGTTTGGTCAAATGGTCTATTGGTCAAATTAAAGGATGTCCAGTATCCAGTCTGAGCTTGACAGAGAGATTGAGTTCACATGTATTTAAAAACCAATATTCTCTTTGTGCCCTCTATTAAAATCTGCAGCCAGACTCAAAACTACCAAAACCATCACTATCTGTAATACTTAAAAACAGACAAGCACTCCAGTCAGACAGAGAGAGGAGGGTGGGGCGCGTTGCGAATCTAAAAACTGTTTTTATCCCCTGTGTAATTTCTAATTTTCTTACAGCTCCTTTCAAACGGCACATTTGAGGCTCAAGTGGAATATAATGATGAGTTCAGTCCCTGCGCTCTGTGGCCGCCCGTCAATTCACTTCAAGAGCAATATTGTGAATGAAGGAAATTGGTTGCGGATCTGGGATTATTAAGCATCAACTGGAGAGTGATGTGTGTGTGTGTGTTTACATAAATGAGACGGCTAAATAATGAAGATAGAACAGGACATAATTACAGCCATGTGAAATGCATTTTGGATGGCTGGAAAGCGCCGGGCAATAAAGAGAGTTCTGCAGTATGAGCGTTTCCGTAACTGGGGGGAGGGGAGGAACCCCGCTGAAATATGAGGATGCATTATTAACATTCAGAACAGAAAGAGTATAGGCACCATTTTAGCCCATCATTTGGATTGTCATGATTAAAATATCAAAGCAATCATCAGTGTATACCGCTGTGCCATGCATTAAAAAGCACTGCATCTTTAAACTGCAACACATTTCACTGGATTTACTGTATGTCTCATTGATTTGCTGAAGGCAGGTTTTCATCGTTGATCTACACTGCAAAAAATCTCCATCTTAACAAGTCATTTAGTCTATTATTGAGTCCTAAAATCATAATTTTCTTAAAATAACTGAAAAAAATCTGCCAATGGTGTTTTATACTTTTATTTTACTTGTTTCTAATGAAAATCAACTTGTTTCAAGAATTTTGTAGAATCTTGATAGTAGTGCAGTGATCTGCCTTATTCTGACTTGTTTCAAGATATTTACTAATTTCTAGAAAATTCCTGAAACAAGTGAAACTGCATCGGAAACAAGTGGAGCTATCTCACCGCATTGGCGGAATTCTTCTCTTGGCTTAAGAAAAATAAGATTTGAAGGCTGAATATGAGACTAAATGACTTGTAAGATGGATGCTTTTTGCAGTGTATCCATGAATTTTAAATCATAGAACAGTTATGATTGAAGGGATTAGTGATGACTGAGTGGCAATGTGAGAGGTCACAGTGCAATTTTAGAGATCAGGATGAATATGCGGTTGGTCATCCCAGATCTTGACTTTTATTGAACAGTCTGACCCAGGGGTCAACAACCTGCTCTGTAGCGGTTCATTTAATCCGGTCTCATCCTCTGTCGTAGATTCAAGTCATCATCCATGTAAATGCTCCAGATTGACTCTTGATAGCAACTTGACATTGATTCTGGCACTAGATAGCAAAGATAGGACTCCGTTTTTATTGACAGTTATGTTAGATATTACTTCCCTCCTTCATGTAAAGTGCATCGCCAACCCTGAACATTAACACCAGCAGAGGATAGATCCATATGAATGTGCAGCCCACTCAGAGGTTAACATGTAATTTCCATATACGGATTGCTTCGTGGCCGTGCATGTTCATAAGAAATTCCCTCTGATCACGTCTTCAACCAGTGGACCTCCCAGTGCATGTGACAGCCATGCAAAAAGCATTTGATTAAATGCTTTGTTTGGAGCCAGTTGCATTCCTTATGCGCTGATATATGCGCCCCCACCCTCCACCCCCCATGCGGGAATGCATGATTGTTTCTATGGCAACAGCTTTAAATGTGGGAACGAATGCATTTTTAAATGTTCAGTGGAGAGAACATCTGTGAAGTTTAGTTTGGGAACAATCATTGATCTAATCATTCATAGATACAGACATAAATACAGACATATGCACACACACACACACAGACAATTATTAAGCTCTTCTCATTACCTGTGCTTAAGTCTCGCTGAATATTTTAGTTTTCACCGGTAACGGGCAGGGGTTGATGGTAAACACCTAGAGAAAACAGATGAGACTGCTTCTGCAAAACCACTCAGTGAGCATTTTTCCCCTCATTTGCCTCAGCGATCCTTTTAACCCAGGCATCTGGACCATGGGTGCAAACAACTTAAAGTTTTACGCGTGGGCAGTCTAAGTGTATTCACACAGCGGTGGACGGACTGAATGACGTTAGTGAAAAATAAACAAGATGAAAAGAAGAGGTGGCCTCAAGAAATCAAGACCACCTAATTGCAGGTGTATATGGTCCATTAAGAGCCTGATGGGCCGTAGGTGTGGGAACGGGATACCAGACCCGGGGGTCACATGAGGCCAGTGGACTTCTGGGTTGAATCGAGAATTCGTCAAGCAGCGTGGGAATCCAGGTAAGTGTAAGGAGTGTAGAGTAATCTAAGGATTTAACCAGACTTACTGTGCAGGACAGGAATAACACTGGCATTTCCTTCGATCGACAGTTTTCTTTCCAGTGGCGATTTGAGCACTCATGCGTCATTACACTGAGATGGAGAGAGAGTTTTTCACACACCAGAATAAACCTCAGGTCCGCTGGAATGCATTAAGGACACTCCTGGCCTCTGGACCAATCACTGTCTGCTCCGGCAACAGACAAACTGCTGACTGATTCAATGCTCTCAAAGCTGAGGTGTTATGCGGAGTGAGAAACAGCCAGCGGCACCTACCTCTTCTATTAGCATATTCATATGCAAGAATTGGTGGTGTCTGACACAGCTGAACACACACGAGCTGCAGCTGCAAGCTACGTTTGAAATTATTTTTCAAATGCGACATAAGGTAGCAATGAAGCCTAGAAATTTTCTGTTCACTGGCCACAGGGATACTGAAATACACCGTTAAAACACTGACCGCTATGTTTATTATCACACCATAAATGCTAATGCCACCAGGGCTGTGAATAAAACAACATGTACTACCTGGGAGAGCTTGTTTCTCGGATGCCAATTTTTCACCTACCTTGTCTATGTGAGTGCATCCCGTGCCATTTCACTTCAGGCAATGAACAATCAGCTGCCAGAGTCTTTTCATCAACATAAAGACGCTGCTGGCTTAAACTGACCCTCTCCATCACAGATACTGGCTCGGTCGCCACACATCCATTATAGTTCAGGTCGCGGTGATGGATTGGCTTGGCCGAATTTTCCTCATCCCGCCCCACGGTTCACTTGGAAGACTAAAATTCCAAAACCTTGCCACTTTGTCTGTGCTAATGGCCGAGGAATGATGTCTTTGTGCTGACAAAACAGCAGCACAGTAACCTCCTGGGAACACAGGAGATTTATGGCCGCCGTAATGAGGATGGGAAGGTCACTGCTGGACTCTTGTGCATGGGCAGTGCAGTAAGCAGACGCACCGATGCTCTACTACAGCAGTTGAAAGATCGCTAATTACATGTCCAGCTAAGAAACATAGACTTAAGACCTTAATGATCACACAGTTCGATTTTTGTCATCTTTAACCCTTACAGCCCCTTCTAAGCAGCCCATGATAAATGCTGTATAGTGGTGCCATGATGCTTCTTCCTCCATGATAAACACTTGCCAATAGTGCTGAGAGTATTCTCACACTATGAAATGTTGTGGAGACCAGTATTGCACAACGAAACCTGCATTTGCATATTGTATACAGTTGTCATTTTTCAAGTAGGCAGCAACAGGAACTGCACAGTATTCCTACTGAATCCACACACTGTGGGCACCAGGACGGCTGCCAAGTTTTCCATTATTCCAATTGCATTTCTCTCCTTCTGCTTCATGTATATATTTATTTATTTATTTATGTATCGAGTGATTTTTATCATAGTCTGGCAAGGTAAACTGATACTTTTGTCCTCTCTCGCTAAATCCAATTATGTAGGATGAGGAAATCTTGCCACACCTTTCCAAGGAAAATGATTGAGTCAAGAGTCTCTTAGACAAGAGCAGATATCACTGCCTCTACCCCGGCCACTCTTCTCTAAGCCTGTCAGGGAGCAGAATATTTCACAAGCAGGCCGTGAAATATTCACAGCAAGTGTCATCGTTCAGTTTTCCCTGTTCTTTGGTTTCCCTTGATACTGTCATGCTGCATCGACTTGCACTACGCTACCAGAGATGAGTTTCAGGGAATTAAATCAGTGAGACAGATACGTTAAAATACTGTGAAAGTAAATTTTCACAATATAGGTGGAGTTGGAACATGCAATTCTGTTTTAAAGGCAGCAAAAAGAAGAGATCTATAGCACCTGCCCTGAGAATATATAGAAGAAGAAGAAGTGTCCAGAGATGAGCATAATGATCACGCTACTTGGAAAGATCACTGCATAAAATCAAACTGCAAGGGGCTTTTAATATTTTTACACAGAGCCATGCCTCTTCCAAAAAGAGATCTCAATTTTATAGATCCCCATTCATTTCATGGAAGAATCTGAACTAGCACACACTGCGTTTTATATTGCCTTCATATATCTTGATATTAGCAGCCATAAAATTCTCCATGGCATACTGAGCAGTGTCCTGTGAGGGGGGATGAGACCGTCTCTGGTGAGTTAATGTTGTGAGGTTCTCTGACAAATGAGGGCAAAGGAAAAAACAGATGGGACCAACATAGATGCAGTAATCTCAGAATAATCCAGCTGTTGTTGAGATATCTGCCGAGATTCTTTGGTCAAGTCTAGGATTACATAATCTGTCTCAGTCCTTACATCCTCCACTGATACCCACTTCTGAAACGACGGGGTTTGTGGAGGAAATTACACTATTATACTATTCTATATGTCTTTAATATCTGTACTGTACTCTCTTTGTATTATTATGAGAGCTCATCTCTGTGTGGAAGTTTACAAACTGCTGTTCAGCGCATCTCTCATGCCTTTGACCTGACCTGAGACAGATAAGACAGTGGCTAGTTGAATTGGTCCTTGTTTGCACTGGAAATCTTTTATCTCCGGAACGTGGCCATTCTATTCATCATGTATCAAGCATGACACCATTTCTCAGTTGAATGCTGTCTCTGTCTTCAGTCATTTTCCATTCTCCACCAGTTTGAGATAAACAAAGGTTCTGACCAGAGGAGGCCTTGAGTGTCCGGTTGGAACTGGATTTTGTCTTGCACAGATGCACCTTAATGTTTCAAGTATAAGAATGTGTCGGACCACTCATGACTCATGTTTCTACTACATGATTATAAAAAGGGTGGACAAAACACATTGGTTTCGTGTACACTCAGGGTTCACTTTGCCCATTACCTCTATTAAGAAATTGATGTTTGAAATATTGTGTAACTACTGTGATGACTATTTTGCCAAATTTGAAATTTGAATAAAAATATATTTAAAAAAAAAAAACCCACATTGGTTTGCTCTTTGTCTCACACACTCGTTGGGTGGGCATTGCGCCTTGCTTGCAAGCAATAAAGATAACAGAGGGACAACTTCTCATCTCCAAGTCTCTTTATTACAGAAAACTTCCACCACAGGGCTGTAAGAGAATACATTAAAATGGATCCTCTTTAGGTTTCTGGTATGCTAAACTGTAATATTCAAGTGATTTTACACTTTCACTTTCACTTTTGTGTGCTTGTTGCCACCCATATGCTACTATTACTTACCATATTTGCTTTCAAATAGCTTGTAATTACCTTTACATTAGAAGTGTTGTTCATTACCCCATTGTAAATGCATATGAATAACACATGCAGTGTTGGGTGTAAATCCTAGCTGCACCAGTCAAGGTCTTCTATCAATCTACTTTAAGAGCTCCACTTAACAGTCTGAGTCGCTACACCAGGGCAGGACATTATGATCCTGCATCTATGCATACAGATTGCTTATACATGTCAAGAATTCAACTGTCTCATTAAAAATATTATGCATGTCTATTTAAGCACAATAGTGCTGATTTGGAATTATTCAGAAGTGACTGATTTCCATTTCGTGGTTTTCCCTTGCCAATTTCTGGAGAAAAAAATCTAACACTTTTCAACACGGAGGTTTTGCTTTGATGCCCAAAGGTCACATTGAGTTAATTAGTGACTTTACCGCAAAGCTTTTGGGGGAACACCTGATCTAAAATCAGATCAGCAGCACTCCTGGTTATACCACAGGGACCGAAGAGGCCGGAGAGAAAACACAAATGCTCTAAGTAATCAACTTTCCATCGGGACAAACTTGCTAAATAATTGATGACCTGGACAACTCAAAGTGCAAGTCCTCTTAATGGAGAACTTTTTGAGCAACGCTGAGAGATGGGGAGAGTGAGAGAGAGAGAGAGAGAGAGAAAGAGAGAGAGAGAGCTCTTTTTAAAGAAGAAGCCCTGTACCTCAGAGGAGAGACGGTGGGTTTGGAATGAATATTTAATCCCTCTCTCTCTCTATCTCTCTCTCTCTTTCTCTCTCTCTCTCTCTCTCTAATCCATCTCCTCTCTCTGTTGCTCTGTCTCTATCTCTCTCTGTCTCTCTCTCTGGAGTTCTGCTCCAGCAGAGTGTGTGTGTGTGTCTTGTGCTGCAGTGTTTCGCGGCCTCGGCTCCAGCCTCGGTCTCAGTCCCCTCGCTCCCACTGCGACCAATCAGAGGTCACGCCTGCCTTCAGTCACGGCAGCCCCGCGCTGACGGCCAGCCGGCTGAATTTCAAGATTTAGTACGGTGAAGATTTCTCCTGCCTTCCCATCGTACAGTCTCTTTTTATCACACTCTTGCATTCCTCATCCCCTTTATTATTTTAACCTCACTGCCTGGGTTCCTCTCTCTCTCTCTCTCTCTCTCTCACACACACACACACACACACACACACCATGTAACCTGTTCTTCTCCCTCCATTTGTCTGTATGTCTGATTTTTCTCAAACTTTTTATCGCTCTAGTTCAGATCTCCACTTCACTGCCCTCTCTGCTCCTCTCTCTTTTCGCTCTCTCATTTTTTTATTTCCACACTAACGGTACATATCACACCTCCCACACCACCCGCCCACGCACGCACATTTTTACACTCTCGTAACCCTGTGTTGTATTCGCTGTGTTTTATATTTCAATAGCTGCTGCCATTACACATTCACCGCATTCGCATAGCTTAAGCATTAAGCTCACGTTGGCACGAGGGTGTTGTTAATTAGGAAAGGACAGTAATGTTAAACACTGGGGCGCTCTCAACAGGAGGCTGAGTGCCATCTCAATTTGAATACAATCATGGATGACGCTCAGCTCCTCCGCTCATCTATAACACCAAATCCCTGACATGCAATCATTGCAATGCCAATTTAATGCTGATGGTTGAATTTAATCTCTTTGGAGCTCTTTGCATTTCAAATTACCACATTATTTTGTAATCTATTATAGTGGGTTTTTTTCTTTATTTCCCCCATGCCAGCATCTGCCATGATAGCATGACAGCTGCTAATAGGTGTTAGCTGACATTCTCCACCCTGATATGCTGGCAGGTGTAACGAGCAGCGGTATTCCTCAGAGATCGTTTGCTGTCTCAGCCCCATCGCTAACTGCTCTGAGAGTCGCCTGGCTTGTTCTGAGGAGCGCTCGTCTCACTCCAGCCAGGAGAAACCAAGTGTTATAAAGCAAGACTCTCTCCAGGGACGGAGACATCTCCGGGCTGGTGGCATGTCATCCGCTCACTCTGCATCTCGAAGTAGACGAAGTGCCCAGCAGTTGCAGAGGCGGCCTGAAAAGTTACTGTACTGTGGGTATATAAAGAAGACACACTGTCAGCGAAATAGCTGGAGAAAATAAGCTCTAGTTTATTGAAGTCATAAATTTTGTCTATTTCTAATACACACAGTACCAGTCAAAAGTTTGGACACATGCATTTTTCTTTATTTTTACTATCTTTCACATTTTAGAATAATAGTAAAGACATCAAAACAATGAAATAACACAAATGGAATTATGCAGTGACCAAAAAAGTGTAAACAAATCAAAACTATCTTATATTTTAGATTCTTTAAAGTAGCCGCCCTTTGCCTTGATGGAAAGGCAAAGACTTTGGAAAGAAATTCATACAAAGGCATCAACTTCACTATTTATATTTGTCTAAAAAAAACTCATTTCAAGCATTTAAGCATAAACCTTTAGATCAAAATGGCTTTGAGATAATGAAAAACATAGTACATTCAATTAGGGGTGTCCAAACCTTTGACTGGTAGTGTATATCATGATTCTGCAGCCAGTTGTTACAAAATGCTGCACATGCTGCACAGCTACACAGTGAAAAATCTATATACAATAAATGCATACAGTGAGTGTGCTTGATTGCATGAATAATGAATGCTCACTCACGCTGTTCTCAAAATAGTCCACTGTCAACATGGCAGTCTGGCATGACGATAGGAAGATATCGAGTGGTGGAGTGCGTCTCTCGTTCCTATAATCAATAGCTGGCAGGTCATCATCATTTCACTATAAGAATCTGACGCACCCAAATTAAAAGGATATTCAAGGTTATAGAGAGGCTCTAGTGCATCTTCCAACTTTGGCCCGGCTATGGAGAAACTATGAACTGCAATGGCATTAAATTAACTCAAAAACTGAATCTCAATGAAAGAAAATAAAAGATAAGAAAAGAAAAAAACAAACTAATAGAGAAGAAAGGGAAACAAAAAAGAAAACATGTTATGAGCATATAGGCTGGATGTGGCCAGTTTTATGTAGATCTAAGTATTTCCTCTATCTCACTGCATCCCTTTAGCTATTACTCACAGTGAGAAAATGTGGCCTCGAGGAAAACATTAAATCTGAGGCAGAACTGTGATTAAGTAAGGCTGTGGTCCTCCCATGTGGGATAGCTTCCTCATGACCTTAATTGCAAAAGCACTCCTTAATGAGTCAAATGGTGTGAGGATAGATAGGGGGATGTGGGAGTTGCAGTATGATGGGATCGTTGCCTCGTTTTACTACTACTGCAAATCCCCGCGTTTTGTACAGCGTCCTCTGGGCCGTTGCTGCTCGCTCTTCCTAGACGCAACTTGAGTAACTATCTGAGGGAGATTCTGAGCTGCGTTTTGCCTCAGATTTAGTGGGTAAAGACCAGAGGGAGTCCAGCTGCAGGTCATCACGCTGGATCATGAGTTGTTATAGGGCATATTTGAAAATGTTTTCCCTCCAAGCCTTTGCATATTAGTCTGAGCAAAACCAAACATGACCCAAAACACATTCTTTCCTATCGCTCCTGTTTGCACATAACTCTGTCTGTCTGCGTAAGAATTGGCTAAGCAATTGTCAAACACGCTACCTGCATTTTTGGACACAGAGATAAGGTTTACAGCTCTTTATAAGTGCTGTGGTGCTACGTTTTCAAGCTCTATTTTTATTCAGTCCCTCCCTTCTCAGTCCAGTAGGCTTATCTCTTCCCTCCCTGATAAGACAGGACATTTCCCAATATAGGATCCACTGAAAGCTGCTGTTGATTTCTATTCCTGCTGAATATCATTGGCATGAGCTGTATAAATGCTGCGACTTATTCATCCAAGTAAACTGGTGTGACAATGAATACTCCTGGCTCCAACCAGATATTGAACAAGCGTACAAATGACTGCAGCATCGCAGCATGCCAGGAATTATAGGTCTTAGTTATATTATTAAACAATATTGTTCCACCCATTCATTCAATTCTACCTAGGGAGAAATGCCAGGCTGCTGCATTTAAAATGGGCTTCAGTTTCAGTCTGGTATTGATTTCTCTGGCTGCAATCAATAGAAACTTGTACTTTCGAAATCTCTTTTGCCTTAGAGATATTTTGCAGATTAGGGGACCCATTGTTGTGATTGTTGTGTTGGAAGCCAACGACCTTAAGGCTGTGCTCAGCTAATGTTGATGTACGTGAGAAGAGAAGCACACTGAAGTAAAAGTCAAATAATCTACAGACTCCAAACTTCCCGCAGCATTCTTGATCCCTTCCTATTATCAACTCCTGTCGCAGGAAAAGTCCCAGCACAGATTTCTTCTTATTCTCTCTGTACTGGACATTCAGTCTCTGCAGCCTCAGCCTGAGAAGATACTAAAAATATCTAGGGCAAACTTCTGAATCCTGTTTTAAGTTAATTCACTCCAACAGAGTGCCAGGCATACAGCACTCTGCCAAACACTCTCTGCCAACTGGGCCTCATAAAATGGTAATGAGCACGCTGCTGTCTGCTGACAATGAGATAGACGCAGCTAACACAGATGCACCAGCAGCAGGCAGAGATTGGCTGCTTATTTTACTGTTCAGAAATGCTGCATATCAGAAAAGAGAATCGACTTGGAGAAATATATTTTACGGTAGGTTGACTCCAACGTCTACAGTGGAAAAAGCATTCACTCAGCGCTGAGCAGTTCCTCTCCCTGACACTGAGCGCCACGCTCTCCCAAATGATAAACTTGTGCGCCCTACTTCTCCTGCCACCACTCCTGAGAATGTTTTCTACTTGACAGCACCAAATTGAAAGGAGCAAATTAATTTATCATAACTTATCATCATAACTTCTAACTGAAGTTAGATCCAAAGTGTGGTGGCTGCTATTTCTGTAATCCAGCCGCTCTTTGCTGCAGTCCCAAATGAATAGCGCAAATCTTTTATTAACTCTTTGAGGACAAAGTAAGACCTGAACTGTCTGGGGATACGGGGGGGGGGGGGGGGGTATTAATATTGCACTCCCCGAACACAAGATACAACTTAAAAGACTATCAAACTGACAGAGATTGTTTTTCTCACGGGTCAACTGACACAACAGATGGAGAGAGATGAATGTGGATCCAAATGTTTTCGATCTCAGCGGAGGAGAGTATGTAAATCTGCCTCCTGTTTTGTGCATCAAGATGTAAGGAATTAACTGGCTCCTGCTGTGTAAACTAGACTCAAGATCCTGCTGTTTCTGAACAGAGCCAGGGAAAGACCAGTGTAAGGCAAGAGCGGCGTTTCGTAACACGACTTAATTCATTTCTAACCTGAGGGCAGCGTTGACCTGCGTGGCCTGCTGTCATGCTACCAGTCCACTGAGTGCAGCGCTGCCTGTGTACACCTTCACTTTCACTCAGTCTTTTAAGTCTAGGCCAGCAAAGAGATAATGAAGACAAACGGAGGCTTGTTGGTTGGGGTCATTATTGGAAATCACTCTTCTATACAAATGTGCAGCCCTTTGTGTTCAGACCTCAGAAGAAGCAGCTGCCGGGGTCTTATTGAACCAAATAATAGTAATTCGTTCCATGACTGGGCCGTACTGCTAACTTCAATCCCTCTGAACCACACCGACCTGCTTCTGTAGTTTAATAGGATTCAGAATAGTCAACATTAAGGCAGCTTGCCAAGTCAGAGACGCAGTCATGTATATTAAGTGTCCAGTACTTGTACATGGAGCTACTGTCCATTCTGATTCCCATCAATGCCCCTATCGTGTCTCAGATGAAGACCTCCCTGTGTGACCTTTAAAAAGTGTTGTATCAGCAGCGTCAGTGCTCCGCAGGGCCGTGACATTTGCACCCATAACACATTCACCTCAGTTTACACTGGCTGTAATTGATGCTGAGCAGGCCATCTATAAGCATTAAATATTGGCACAGGAAGAAAGAGAGGGGATGAGATAAAAGAGCATTTTTCATTCACTCCTCTCTCCGTGGCAGGAGCACTCTACGAGGTGTAGCTGAGTGTTTTTTTTCATTTTTACGTGTGCACATCTGGCTCTCTGTGGGACGCTGGAATACACTGTCGAGCCTTCTTGAGGTGTTGTGGGCCTAATTCAATGAAACATCAGTGAAGGACGGTGCACACTTGATAACCCCAGTGACTCGCCTGCACTCGCTCACCGAAGTGAAAGCTGTCTTCTGGTGCTGTAGATTTATGACGGTATAGCCTGATGTTTTCTATGGTACTCATTTGCATGGCAGTTTATCATTCTGTTAAACTCTGAATTGGGCCTCTATTTGAATGCTCACCTCGGATTATGGCACAAGGGATCATAAAAATGATATCATAATCAACAGATTATCATCGAAGAATATATAAAATATATTCCTCAGTACAGAAAACAATATATCCTCCTAACTCCCTCCTTCCTTTAATTATTGCACTCCAGATATCTAGAAATGTTGAGTTATGAATTTCTCTTTAAGACAATCCCACTGCGTCAAACTCTCAGACTCTCGCAGACGAGGAAGCCCTAGGGTAAGATACGACACTGTGTAATGCTTGTGTTTTCACCTTCAACAGTTACTGCTCCCACCATTATGATGGGATTAAATTATATTGTATGCATCAGGATGTGAGAACATCAAAAGAAAATTGTGGTCTTAAGCCCAACAAAACTGTTAAGCCAGATGAAAAAGCTTCCTGTGCTACTGTGGTTGGAGAAGACAACTGAGGGGCATCTGAAAAAAAGGAGAAAAGCAGCATCCTGGGATAAAAGACAGGGAGAGATGCCACAAATGTGTCTTTTATGTCAGCCCAACTGGAGCTACACATGAATAAATTCAACGAATAAAAGCCGTTATCTATTATTACGCTGCGTGAATCCACAATTCTGAAGATGATAACAAAACCAAGACAAAAAGTGGGTTAGCCAACAAGCCTCCTAAAAGCAAATCCAGAAGTATCATCTTGTTATCCTCGTGCTCGTAACCCCGCCACGGCCCGGTTTTAGTGCCTCAGCCATCTCATATCACCCAAGAAACAGGCACTCATCCTCTAAGAAGCCATATGAACCGCAACATGAATGCGGTGACAGCTTCTAACGCTTTGATTAAAGACACTCAGTAACTACTGTTTCCAAATCAATTGTCAAATTGATATGGATTACATGAAGCTCACTCTCACTGGAGAAGTCTTAATCCATGACTGACTTGCTGACTATTGCTCTCTCTCTCTCTCTTTCTCTCTGTCTCTCTGTGTAACTATCCTCGGCTGCCTAATCCTGGGGGAGATAATAGTGATTCAAACTGCTGTCATAGCAAAAAGTACTGATCTCATCTTTGATATTTGCAGACTTAACTGCACATTTAAGTGATTACAATCCCTGCAGACAGAGGTCTCCCAACACTGTGGCAGGGCGTTTAGAATAAAAGCTGCAGTGTGACTCTCCAGAGCCTAAAGCCCCCTTGGCAAATGAAACATGCTGCACCTTCAAGGCTCTTCTCCTCCTGTAAAATGTTCCTCCATTGCTGATACACGCATGAAGTAAAGCCGATCTTGTGCCTGCAGAGGCTGCTTTAACATATTAATATTGCAGAGAGTATTGATTGCTTTGCAGTCCCATGAGAATACAGCTGAGCTACCTTTTAATTTATTGCAAATTAATCTGTAATTATAGTTACATGCAATTTAATAGAATGGGGACATTGTTATATATAAACTGATCCAGCTAATGAGAAGTGTTACCCAAAGCCTTGTACAGACTGGCACCCTAATGCCTGGATTTTCCTCAATCTGCTGTTCTGTCCTCTTAATAAAGTGTATGACATGGAGACTAAAGTCACAGGGGAGACTCACACCAACCTAGTTTACTCAGATTGGGCTCGGAGCCTGCAGTGTGTGTGTGTGTTGCTGCAGCCCTGCGTGCCTCATTAGCAGTGGTGTGCTATGTTGTTCTGACGTTTGCCCGCTTTACCAGTAAGCTCCTAATAGGCCCAAACAAGATTGCCCCCCCCATCTCGCTCACTCTCTCGCTCCCCCTCACACACACACACACACACACACATAGCTGCTCAATGCCAACATCTCCGAGCGTGCTGTAAGCAACTAACCAACAAAAAAAAACACCTCCACAGCCACCTACAATAACAACAGTACATTTACTCCTACATATTCCCATCGGGGAATCGCTAGGAATGTGTGAAATGACGACAATAAGTTTTCCCGTAGCCTCATGAGTGCTGTGATAGTGTTGGGAAGTGATTAAACAGTTCTTCTGCGGTAAATGCAACTCTTCGCTATCCTGTGTCATACATGCATAATGCACATGGGGAGCACTTTGCTAAATCATGAGCTAAAGCATCATTTGTCATGCACATTGATACACTAAAGCATATTGCGTCCCTCTGAGTAGGGTTTCTTTGGGGGCCTATGTTATCAATTATTCATCGTGTCTTTTATTACGGTTTAGCGTACAGTGAACCTTTGACACGAACAAATCTGTGACATCTGTGTAAAGAGTTTGTGTCACATTGAAATGGTCACATTAGATAAATTGGCACAGTATCAATCTGCTCACTCTGTTCACTCTCTTCTTTCCTTTCCCTTTGACATTGATTTTCCGGGACATAACACACATTATGAAGACTTCCTGTAAGCACAATTGATTTATGCTTTATTTAGCACAACTTTAACCTTTTTCCTCTACAACCATTTTCACCCATGTTATTCACAAATGTACTGTCACTCCCTGTAGCCAGTAAAACTTCCCATGTCAGCTTCCGAAGCTCCACTTGAAAACCCACTTTGCGTGACTGAATGAGTGCTTCTCTTCTAAGTGGATGGTGCTTAGATTCTCATTTTCCCTGTGTATCCCTTTGATCATCCAATGGCCTATTTCAGGAATCCACCTACAATATTAACCCTATGTTGTGATATATATATAAAAAAAAGAAGAAGACACAGTGTTTCTAAAAAGCTTCTTAGTGCTAAATTCATGTTTCCCCTACTCTACACCCAAGGGACGATTTCATCTAAATGCCAAGATGCTGCTTAGAAACCAGGTGCAGATCTGCATCAGATGAGTGATGAGTGACAGTCAAGTGGACTGACATGAAACCTACTGAAAATCTGTCATGATAGGAACACTAGACGGAGCCAACCAGTCATGCAAAAAAAACAAACATTACTTGTGCACTGAGAGAAAGGTGTTATATAAATCAGATAAACACATAATCGCATCGCTGCTCGCTCATGTGGAAAAAGAAAGGCATCTCACCCCGTATATATGCAGCTCGGCGTTCTTCTTGTTGTCGACAGCAGGCTTCTGAGGAATCGTCAGCCAGTTGTCAGGACTTGTCATGTGCTGGAGGATAAGAAGATCTGTCTGTAAAAAGGTAGCAAACAAATATCAGCAAAATTGTGAACAAATTGTGGGACTGAACTCAGAGATTGTTTCTCATCTCAGGTTTTTTGCACAAAAAGCTTTTTCACGCATAGCTCAGGGCTTGAATTCGATTTCAGTCTGTGCCTGAGAGAGAAGGGCGAATACACACAACATTACACAAATTCAATAGAGTACATGAAAACTATTTGCAGTGTCGGTGTGGTAAACATTGCCTGAATCCCCTTGGTACACCTGGCCTTCCACTTCTCTAAGCATTTAGGCCATGTTGGGCATGTTGGGGCAGTGGCACCTCGACAAAATTATTTTTTTTTTTTACACAGATTCTAGCATGTAAGGACACACACCATATATGATTCATCAATAAAGAACACAGCCCTTACATAGAGTATTTTTCATGCACACTGTTATTCTTTACAGTAAGCAGTGACACTATAGCAGGTCATTCATTTAACTTAAGGCCAAGGCTGTGTGCGAATATCATTATGTTGCCTTTGTCCTTTATTCCACACAGGAGCACAGGTGACATCTGTTGGGATTCAGGACTCATATGGTTGATAAATTGACCAGAGTCTGCCGTCCTCCCATACCTATGGAGGAGAATTAATGACTGTCTCCCTTCTCCAGCCCTATTCAACCCTTATGAAGCTTATTAGCAGCGCTCTGTCTCAGTGCTCGTCAGCTATGATTCGCTCCATGCCCGAGCCTCACCAAGAGAAATTCAGAAAGACTCAGAGCCCTGCAGGAGGACAATTAGAGTCATCTTTCTCTCAGTATGCAGCATTGCCGTGACAGCCAGCTATGAACACATTGCTATGCATTATGCAGCCCCTAAAACTGCACCCCTCGCCGGTCCGTGGGGGATCTTCAGCAGACTGCCTGCGTGCCACACCACTCGGCCCACTTCTCAAAGTCTAATGAACTGGGCTAATCAAATCAGATGAGGAGGGAGAATCAAATGGAATCCGTAACCCACAGTATAGCGCTTCATGCCTTGAAGCAGGGCAAGAAATAGCAGCTCATCTACTTCTGACACAAGGTGTTATTTTGATGGAGACCCACTGTATACGGTTTAACAGCAGAGCAGAGGGGCGGCGCTCACTAAGACACACTAGCTGTGTCTCTGTCAAGATGGTTAGATGGCAATCCTGCTGCTGGGCTGTGGTATCGTGTGTTTGTATGTGTGTGTGTATGTGTGTGTGTGTGTGTGTGTGTGTGTGTGTGTGTGTGTGTGTGTGTCTGTGTGTGAAAACGACATACAGCAGGAGCAAAAAAGAAAGTGCTCTTAAACCTCATTGGGAATGACAGAGAGAAAGGGCTGTGAAGTGAAGAAAAAGAAACATATCTGTACAGAGTGAGAGAGAGAGAGAGAGAGAGAGAGAGAGAGAGAGAGAGAGAGAGTGACAGACAGATAAACAGAGAGAGACAGATGGAAGAAGTGAGAAAAGCGTGCCAAAATGAGAATACATGCGTCTCGTTTTGGGAGTATGCCAGATTCACCAGCTCCTCTCAGAATCCTGCTCTTAGTCCTCCAGAGACAATCTTTGGCTTCTCACACACCGCCATAAATATCTCTGCAGGATAGGGAGTGTGTGTGCGTGTGTGTGTGTGTACGGCACCACCGCAGTGTCCCGGGGGGGGGGGGGATATAAGAAATAAAGCACCTCATCGCGTCTGACTGTACAAATCTGTTGACTCAGATGAATGGCGACAGAGATATGTCACACTTCTCATTCACAGAGGATCGATAGATGGTGATGCCACAGATAAGATATCAGAGAAAGCCTCGAATGGGACAAATTTTGATATAAGGGACAAGTTGGGAGTTTCAAGCTGTAGTTCACAGCATAGCATTGTTTTCAGCTTTAAACAAGAAAGTATGGAAAAGGTCACACTGCTTTGAACGGAGGATTTAAAGCATTGCTATTATTAACAGCAGTGTCATATCACAGGCAGTGCAGCCATCTGGCCCGCGCGGCTTCATTGACACTATATGACAGCACTTTTGTTTTTCTCTGAAATAAACAACATGACAGAGAAGACGACTCATCCTCCTGGCGCCGGAAACCTTTGGCTTGAAGTGAACTTGAAGTGGTGCTGCTGCTGTTTCTTGTCATTCTGGAATATAAAATAGTGCTGCTGGGTTTACAATGTATTGGTAAGATATGAGAGCTGTAAGGAGAATATTCACTGGTACTGATGAATAACAGAAATACAGCATGCGCTCATCCCTGTTAACTGTGTGTTTTACTATTTGCAAAGGTCAGATCCAAGCCCATCACATATCATTAGTCTCCTGGATAAATAGTAGGAATATTTACCCAGAGACGAAGATATCACATTGATTCATGTTTTTGACTGAGCTGGAAAGAGTGCAGAAATATTTTAAGTGGAAGCACTGCTACCGTACTTCAATTTTAATATTTATAATAAGTGAGAGTAGGAGTATGTGTGGACAATTACTCATGTAAAAGTAAGAGTGGCTCAGAGATAGATAGATAGATAGATAGATACATACATACATACATACATACATACATACATAAAATCAACAAAGCTCTAGTATCAGTTATGGAAGAAAATGTCTGTTTTACTGACTATGCCAGATTTCATTTTAGTCACTACTCAGTGTGTCTAAAAGTAAAATTGTAACAGGGGAAATTGGGATCAAATAAAATAATAAAGAAGAAGAAAGTAGGCCTAGAAGTAAAAGAAACTTTTAAGACTACTATAGAGTGGATCTACTCAAGTACATCCAAAGTAATTGTAATTAGTTACTTGGCCTCTTGCTCTGACTGTGTAAAATTGCCCTAAACTGTGCACTAGGCCAATTTAAAGGGCACCCAACTCTGTACCATATTCTACAGTATAAGATGTGAGTAGTAGCAGGGGGGTCGTGTCACATTGGTTTCCCAGTGTGAGCTCGGCCTGGTTCTGTTCAGTTAATCAGCAGCCCAGTTTCCCGGCCCCACAGAGCAGAAGAGCGGCGGATAATTAACTGTAAAGGAGAGTTTGATTAATGTGCGTCTTGGTGCAGAGGGGAGGATGCGTGCTGTGTGATAAGAGAGTATAGGCTACTGTACAGACATCCCAGGTATAATCCTGAGGAGTGAGCGGTGTGCAAAAGTGTGTGTGTATGGGAGGGGGCGGGGCCTGCTGTAGCAGCACCATTTCCATGGGAACGGCTGTGCCCATTTAGTTGTATCACACAACCGTTTCCTCTCTCTTGTCTCCATCTGGTGGAGAGCTGAGCACAGTTCAATAGGTACTGGTAAATGAATGAGTAATAACTAGTAGAATTGGGTTGGAGACTAGTGACTATGTATAATTTAAAAAACTACTAATAAAAATCTTAATTACATGTTGATATCTAAATAAAGAAAGAACAATAGTTAATATAAGACACAAAAAACTACTAGTACAAAGTACTAGTACTACCTAGAACTAGTATATTATATTAGCAACTAGCAAAATTACAATAACAAGTAGTAAAAATAAGTAGGCTACTAGTGGCTATTTTTAGTGACTAGTGCAATTTAACTGGCAGAATAGTGACTAGTAACTAAAAAATAAAAAATAAGTACTAGTGCCTAATTTATAGATACTAGTGCATTTTAGGGAATAAATGACCCAACGGCCTGTCATATTGGACAGCTGTGAACATGAACAACTCTCCCAGCTATAGGAACCATGAGGAGGAATGAGGCTCTATCTGTGGGAGGAAAGTCATCATTTCACCATGTGCTGTTTGACCTCTCCATAGGGAATTTGATAGACAATTATATTACAGAGCTATAGTGAATGAAACATGGCAGATACATAATAATATTCATTTGGTGGTTGTAATTAAGGCTTCAAAGAGGGGTTTTACAAGGTTTTGTTGCAATTAACTGTATCCACTGTTCTGGAAATCAGGCTGTTAGTTGTTCCTGATTAAATTATTTTGGGGAAATGAATGTTTGTTTTTTTTCATAAATGAATGCAGCCAGCATGAGGCGCTAGTGGCCTGTTTCACCCTTCAATATGCCTTTAAAGGTGGGCGTTGTGTGTTAAATTGAAAACATTGAACAGTGTTCTTTGGAATGGGGATTGAAATTTAGGGTTGAGAAAACAAAGACTCTTTTCTTTTTGCCAAAGAAAATTGGTAAAAAAAAAGTCAAACTCTATTTGAGAACTGGTTTGATGCTCAGCTCACTTGAAATAGGCCTACAGTAATACACATCTAAATAAAGTTATTAAAAAAATGTAAGAAGGTTTTAAATGTTATGAGGTGTTTGGCAGGGAAGGAGCGGGGAGCGGATAGGTCTGCTCTATAGGTTTAATAAAAATCAGTTCTGCATTATGGGTGTGTTGTTTATGGGTCAGCATCACAAACTCTGATGGGAAAGTTGGATTTAATTCAAGCACAAGCACCAAGCTGCTGCAGGACTTTTAAATCTACATCAGTTTCAGTAGAAATGGGAAAAATGCCATTGGAGATTAGAAAACAACAATTAATGACAGGATACTGGGTTAATGTACAAGGACATAAAAGTAATCATCCTAATAAAAATATTGCTGAACCGTGCTGGGAACATGAAAGAAGGCCTGTCAAGAGCTTTGGGTGGTTGTTAAAAAGCAGGCATGTGAGTTGGGAGTAGGCCTAAGGGATAGGAGGTTCTCTCATGGCAGCTACAGTATAGGCCTACCTCTGTGGTTATTGACCATGGTTGCTTAACCTACTGGTGAGAGATGAACATGGGGATAATTGTGAATACATACTTATATCAGAAATAATTACCATTTTGGTCACACTTTATTTTGATAGTTCAGTGCTCAACT
This sequence comes from Centroberyx gerrardi, assembly GCF_048128805.1. NCBI lineage: Eukaryota > Metazoa > Chordata > Actinopteri > Beryciformes > Berycidae > Centroberyx > Centroberyx gerrardi. The sequence goes on from NC_136010.1 coordinate 10,420,177, forward strand.
TATTATCAAATGACTGTAATGTGTCATGATAAAGTCTACTGAGTTTCAAGTGAAACTCACAATAGTATGAAAAGTAGTAAATATTCAGCGTCTGGGTTCGGGTCAATCTTATGGTTGGGGTTAATGTTAGAAATGGGGTCAGGTTTAGGGTTAGTGTTGGGATTAGTCTGTAATGTCAGGTTTTTGGGATACATAGTCTGTAGAGAAGCACCAAATAGGCAAGTGACACTTTATTGAACATTTACTTTTTGTCACCTGATAGTATAGTTGAGTAGCCTATCAATATTGGACTATCCAAATAAAGTGTTACCATGCTGGTTCTAAGATCCTAAAACAGGAAAAGCATCAGCATCTTGGTATATTCCACATTTTAATATGCAAGAAGATTAACTAACGATGTATGTTTTCTCCTGTGAATTGATGGCAGCGGTTATTGCTTTACAATGAACAGAGGAGGTGAGACAGAGGAAGGTGGTTATATGTTCAGATGAGTTTAAAGTTCTTCAACTCTAGAAGTAGAGAAGATTTGTTACTGGAAATTTTACAGTCACTATTCAGAATAGATAAAAATTACATTTATATGGATACCAGCTCATTATAGGAATTGATGGGAATGACATGGCGGATTAATTAGCAAAACAGGCTATTAAGAGAGATAACGTTCAGTTCCACATTAAGATTAGCAAAACAGAAGCCAAATGGCTGATTAAGGAAAACATTAAAAAAAGATATGGCAAAATAAATGGAACGGAGAAAGTAAGGGGCGTCACTTATTCCCAATTAATCAATTAAACAGTGGAGCATACACAGTCTGAGGGATAAATAGGAGAGATTTCGAGAGGCTTCTTGATTAGTAAAACACATTAGTGGAGGATGTGATCATTGTTGTGAGGAAGAGACAAATGTTCATGTTTTAATACACCCAAGAGAGAGAATCATTCATATCTAGGTTACAAGAAGGTAAAGCAGTTTAATATTAATATAATTCTGAATAGTTCATCAGGTGACCAGGTGCCTTAAATTAGTATTTGAGTAATTAAGATCAACAGGGATGTTGAATAGAATCTGAGTAGTATCTAACCTTTTGTTTTATGAGTTCATGCATGTAGTTTTTTTTTTCTTCTATCCTTTGTATTATTTAATTATTAAAGATATCGCAAATCCTCAGTTCACACTCCAGAGCAGTGGGTGGCGGTAATGCACGCGTAAGTTTTTTTTTTTGCCAACCGCCGATACAACCGAAGAAGAAGAAGAAGAAGAAATTGAAAAGAGAGATGGCGCGGTCCGTACGCTGCTAGCTGTACTGCAGCCAATCTCCCTGTCTGTCTGAACAGCTGCAGGTAATAATACTAAGTTAGGCAGACTAGATGAGGAGACGTTACACAACGTATCGTGCGAAGTAACAAACTGCTGACAACAAGCAACTATTTAGCCTGATAATGCTAACTTAGCGGTATAATGCTAACAATTACAGACTGCGTAACGTTAGTTCCTAACTTTTTTTATTTGTTTTTGCCAACGACGTGTTAATATCACCACCGAGAAAAGTATTTTCACCTGCATGCCATGCGCGCTGAACTAACACTACACCTTATTTCCATAGTGAGGGCTGTAAGTGACAGTCCAAATATCAGTTAGCAGTCTTAATTACAGCCATACTTGTGTTTTTCCACTGGTTAGAGACTTGTCCCGGCTCGCCTGTCATGCCGCTGTGTGTCCGACGTCCTGTCAAGGCTTAGAAAATGTCAGTAAATGGAAAAGTCATCCCACACACCCCGCTGGCCGTGGACTTCTGGCAGGTGCGGAAGTGTCCAGGCACCCGGCTGTTCTTCCTGTCCCACATGCACAGTGACCACACGGTGGGTCTGACCTCCACCTGGAGCAACCGGCCCATCTACTGCTCACCAGTCTCTGCCACTCTGCTCAGACTCAAACTGCAGGTGAGGCGCTGACAGGGAAATCCATGCACGAATGTATGTAAACATGCATATGCGTATGGATTAAGAACTACAATCAAAGCCTATATAATTAACATATTTGTGAGTTCAATAACTTGTTGTCTAATGATCATTTCTGTTTTTGCTCAGGTCAAAGAACAATGGATCCATCCACTTGAGCTGGACGAGCCCTACATGCTCCCACTGGACGACATCGGCAAGGAGAGGATGACAGTCACACTGATGGATGCCAACCACTGCCCAGGGGCCGTCATGTTTCTCTTCCAAGGATACTTCGGCTCTATACTGTACACTGGTCAGTGTCTGAATGCATTGGGCAGTACCATGATTTGCAGGGTTACAGTGCATCCATTTTAGTTGCATTTGCTCCCCCAAATAAACTTATGCTACCTAGGAAATTCTAAAAGGCGCACTTGCACGCTTCACATTCAATGTAGAGGTGGGAAATTTTGTTAATTTTCACAGATTGAGCTTCTAAATTTAATTTCTGTGCTTTAAACATTTCCTGTTCAGAAGCTTATGTACTCCTTGAGACAAATGCTACTTTGGAATGTTGATTTGTTTGCTTTTAGGTTTTAGGGATTATTTTGAAAACTGTGTTTTATTAATTGGGATTTGTTACTGTATTATATTCCGGCTTGGTTCCCTTTTCTCTCATTTAAGCATAGTTGAGTTGAAATTATATCTTTTAATGGCAATAAAAATATTTTTTACATTTCGTAGAAGATATGAATCAACTACTAGATGTAATTCAAATGCTTTTAAGCAATCTTTGTTTTTGTTTTTTTTGTACATCATTACTATCATTTGATGTTAAATTATCTAGACTTGGGGCACAGGTATCATTTCATTACAGTATTAAGGGGGATAGCAGCGTGATTTCATACTGACACAAATTCTATTTCAGGTGACTTCAGATACACTCCTTCCATGCTGCGTGAGCCTTGCCTGAGGACCAACACCACTATAGATGTCCTGTATCTGGACAACACCAACTGTGACCCCACCCGCACCCTGCCCTCCAGGCAGAGAGCCATTCAACAAATCAAAGAGATCATCCGCAGCCACCCCAACCACAACGTTGTCATTGGTGAGTGCTTATTGGCCAAATACACCCTAATGTTCTGCAGAGAGAATGCTGTATGGTTAGGTACATCATTTATTTGTCTTAATGGTGTTCTGCAGGTCTGTACACGCTGGGGAAGGAGTCCCTGCTGTTGGAGCTAGCCATGGAGTTTAAAACCTGGATCGAGGTGAGCTTTGAGAGGATGGAGACCCTCAGAGCGCTGGAGCTGCCCGACGTCTTCACCACTGAGCGGGGAGCCGGCCGGATCCGAGCTGTGGAGCAGTCGGAGATCCGATCAGCCGCTATGCAGCAATGGAACGAAGAGCAGCCCACCCTGGCCATCTTGCCCACCAGCCGGCCCCTGGTCTCCTTCCACCCCAACCTCCATGTGGTGCCGTACTCGGACCACTCCTCCTACCAAGAGCTGGAGGATTTTGTCTCTGCGCTCAAACCTACCTCTCTGGTCCCCATTGTAGGCAAATGCGTACCTGGGACCTTCTCTACCTTGCTGCCCAACAAAAAGCGCCATGAAATCCTGGTGCCTGAGTCAGTCCAAAACTACATGGTGAGGCAGCCTGAGAACCAGCTCTCCCACTCCGGACACACCAGCCCTCTCCGCAGCCGCGTCCGACCTGCTGCTCCCAGGGGGGTGGTGTTTGACTCTCCCTTAAGGGACTCCAGGATGTCGTCAGAAGATGCCTGGAAGCCAGCCTCCGTGGGGCAGGACGCTCCTGAGATGGAGATGGGCACTGAGGGTAATGAAGAGGACCCAGACTATATCCTCATAGACCTGAGCAAGGATTCCACCCCTACCAAAAGCAGAAAAGGGGTTGGGAGCCTGTGGAGCCTGAACATAGTCCAGACAGTCTCAGAAGACATGGTGATGGAAGAATCGGTGCCAATGAGTCAACTGAGCCAGAGCAACTTTGCCCCAATGGAGATCCTGACAAACACTGTTGCCTCATTGAAGCCCACTGTGACCACGAGAGGGACGTGTGAAACTAGTCCCAAAGTAAACAACGGCACGTTGTCAAATGAGAATGACACGAGTCAGCATACTGGACATGATCAGAACGACAGCATGACATCAGCGAAGAGTTGCTCCAGTGATGACACATGTAGTTCGCCTGGCTGCTTGACAGAAATAACAGATGAGTGTCTAGAGGAGATCGAAAGGAGTCTCCTGCTGGTGCTGCCATTCACAGAGGAAGACTTTCGGAGTTGTGGCCTCCTGGACCAGAGCCTTGTGCAGCAGTTCCCCCTCTCTCCTTTAGATGATGCAGCGGAGGACGACATCTTCTGCACTTGAGGAGCTAACTGCTCTCAAAGAGATAATGTGACCTGATGCTCAATTTTTTTTTTTGCCTTACTTTAGAGGCCTCTTTTTGTGTGTCTGTCTGCGTTTAAATCACTTCAAAGCACTTCAAATGCACAGACATACCAGCCAGCACACTATTTCCCTGGTATCTTCTTAATTTCTCTCCATTTTCCTGTTCTTTGCTTCCATTTTGTACCGTTTTATAGAGGTTACAAAAGCAGACTTGTGATCGGATGTTCACCGGTCTTCAGTCTGGGTAGGAAACTGAATGAGTAACACCTACCCTCAACTACCGTCAAGGTGGCCCTGAGCAACTCATCTTACCTTCAGCTGCTCCAGTGGTGCTGGTCAGTAGCCAACAGTAGAAGACAAAAGTTGTACTGGCGAACTCCCAGGTGTGAATGTGAACTCTATCAATGTGAGGCAGGTGAGCTTCGTCGACTTTCCCCGGTCAAAAGAATCATTTCTCACGTTAAAACCCCATATTTCTCTTTTTGCAAAGGGGAAAAACTGGAATATAAATAATAAAGTCACACTTTAATCACGGTAGAAATGAGTAAGCTGGCTAATTCGAGCAGAGATCCCAACAGAAACATCTCGTGAAGAGGCGATATTTCAGGATACAAAATACTGTAAAAATAACATTGCTTTGTCATTTGCTTTTTTGCCTTGAGAACGAAATGCCTTGAGGCTGCTGTCGCTCGCTGGTAGCACCGTCCTCCATCACTGAGCAGTTGAAAATGAGAGTGGAGGGAATTGGATTGGCAGTGCCTTGAAACTTCATTCAGCGGGGAGTTTCTGTTTCAAAACAGAGTACAGGCCCCAAAGTCATTCTGTGCTGTGGGACAGTAAAAACCTTAGTTATTGCACCTTTAATTTCAGACGTCAGTATGGTTAGGTATGTACCAACCAGAGGACGATGTTGTTTTGACTGGTTCAGTCTGACGAGACATATCAGTGTATAAGATATAAAAAATATAAAACGGTGTTTATTCTGCTGCCAAGCCTCAAAAAGTCTTTTGGGAAACATTTATAGAAGTTTCAGATTTTGATAGAAGTTGATGGACAATAGTAGCTGTTTGTAAAAAGTTAAACTATCTCAATTCACTTTGTTGCCATCTGTTTCATCTCTTTCATGTTAGTATTGTTGCCCAACTAGGCCACCACAATGTGTTTGTTCATTATGGTGTTGATATGTTTAGTGTGGGCACGTTTTGATAGTCTTATACTCTATGGGCTAGGGTTATCTATAGGCATTACTTATTGCCTACTTGTAAGTGATGTTTCATTTTATCTCAGTAATGCCATATGTTCAGTTCTAGCCAAGAGGTTGAAACAAAGTGAGAGAAAGCTTGGTACCCATCGAGGCTTAAGCTCATGCCAGTTTTTCACTTAAACTTTCATTTTTACTTTTCCACTATGTGCCAATATTATCTTTTAAACATCAAGTTTGAAAGGATATTGGGCAGAAATACATATTTTTTTCCTCTTGTTCTTTAGCAGTGGTGGCAGTGTTCTTTCCTGGGTAGTCCACCACTGAGGAATGAATAAAAGTGAAATACCACTTCAACATCCAAAAGTTTTCACACCTACGTTTTCATTTTTGAATAATTGGTAGCAGCCTCCAGTAAATTTCTTAGCAATGCAAGTGTAATTTAATGGGGAACAAAAGCATTTATGTTAAGTCACATTCAAGTGTTCTAAATGACCTATTGCTTATGCTCTCTCTACAGTTTAGGGCTTTAATACTATTTTAATAGAAGTGTTTTTGTTCCCCATTACTAGCTTTGATAACTTATAAAAGGATATTGCTGCCAGTTTCTCAAAATCACTGTAAACCTTTTTGGATATTTTGGTTAGTGATGACACACTAAGCCATTTGGCCAACACTGCTATCCAGAGCGCCTGATGGTACCATGACAGTATGTGTTTTTAGCATGGCTGGCCCCAGTGGGAGTTGGTACCTGATGAATGGTGCAGACTGGTGCAGAATAATCCTGAATCCGCACCTTAAGTTTTTGTTTGGGGAAAAAAAAAATTTGTTGTAATGCAATGAAAGACAAAATTATGAAAATATAATGCACCGATTAGCTATTCTGTAATGTTCATTACTTTCTGAACTAGTATTTATAACAACATTATTTATAGTGAAACATGGCCTGATTTTGATGCATTATTACATAATATTGTCTTTTTGTCATGTGGAAATAATGATAAAGAAATGTGTTATTTATTGATTGAAGTGAAAACTATACCAAATGTTTCTCTTTAGTAGGTGACCCTGACTGTAATGTACATTACACATTGAATATAGAGTCCTGATAAAGGCCTGGGTGGATGTTTCCCTCAATAAATTAATGTTTATCTGCAAGTCAAGCTGCCTCGGTGTCCTTTTGAAATTCATTTCTTATGCCTGATAAAGAGCTGCAATTCATAGCAGCACCTAGAGAAACTCCTTCAGCATTTATCTGTTCGCTATAGATTGACAGCAATTTCCTGTTGTAATGTTGTAATTCTCCCTTAAGATGGCAGTAGCTTGCTAACAATATGAGCTGATATTTTTACCATCCATTCTCTTAGTTAATCAGTTTTAGATTTCTGCAGCACCACTGGCAAAAAAAGTGATTTACATACGTATATTTGGTGGATAATAGCATGCTGGGCAGTAATGAGCAGCTGTCAAAATGAAATCGCATCAGCCTCCATAGTTTCATATTAATGTCATATTGCCTAGCCTGATAATACAAGTGCTACTTTAACGTTACATTACGACAATTGGCACATACAGAATCAGGCTAATTCAGTCAGAAAATGACCAGATACCAACTACGTATCTGATGTGAAAGTCAAGCTCACATCAAAGTCCTTCCACCTTGGTATCAAGACCTGGTGCTTATGTGAAATACAATGTGAAATACAATGAGGAGACTTTCTCCCATGCTGCACCACCTGACTACAGAGCAGCGCCGGCTCTCTGCCGCTGCAGCCGCCACAGAATGGAAGTTCGCAGGCCCGCATGCTTTCCGGTGCCCCTGGGTAACAACCACAGAGAATCTCATCCACCATCCACTAATGAAACATGACCTTTTCCTCTTTGAGGAAGAGATCCACACTCCGCAGCAGGAGGGGCCGGGCTGCAAACTTGCAGACTAGCACACACCGAGACACAACACTAATGTCTCTATTGATGGAAGAAAGTCCATTCATCACAGGATGAAAATATTTTGCACAACAAAAGTCACCAAAATATTTGAATGGGATATTTTTTGATGTGATTCACTCATTCTGTAGACTGGAAAGTTGTGCTCAAAGCCTCAGTAGCCTGTTTACACTACAGGGTAACTAGGGCTTACTCATTATGTATGTTACAGATCCCTCCCTTCCTCCCCACAGCAGCTTTGTATTGTCAGCAGGCTAATAGCTTTAAATAAACAGAGCTATCGATCCAGCGGTATAAACATTTTGAATTGGCCCTGGTCCTAGCGCATCCCATTTGCCTGTGCTTTGTAAAAGGGGCCTAATAAAAAGTTGTGTACTGTTCCCCCGCTCCCCTGCTAACTTCACAAACCTTGGAGGCATCCTGCTGAGACATCATAAAATCATCATCAGTGGGTTGCCAGATTGACATGCACTGCCAACAGGAGTCTCCTCTTGTGCTCATAAAGGATGAATGACCGGCTCCTGCATGGGGATTCTCTGCATGTGGGAGGAGGCAGAGCCGGGATTAACAATCAGCCAGGGGCTCAGAGTCGACTCTTTGCTGCTGAATGCTGATGATGGCTCCACAGACCTCTAAACACCGACTGTGAAGTGCCACAGGGCTCCGACTTAGCTTCCTATACATGACCAGGGTACAACCTGCGGTATAAGGACTACGGGCAATCAGTTTCCAAGACAAGAGGAGCACTAGAACTGATTGTTATGGGGTGAGTGCGCTGAAATGGCTGCTTAGATTACAGTGAGTTGTAATCTTTCTTGACAGAATGGGGGACGGACTCTTGTACTCTTGAGATTGGTTGAATTCTAATCAGGGAGAGACAACATCTGAGGTTGAATTCACATTAAGATTCCTGCATATTTTACACAGGCCCACATTTTACTGTTGTCCCAACTGCTATTTTGAAGACGGTGTACTTGTATTTCAAAAGACAGCAACTTTGTTCGTGAAAAAATTGTTCGAGGGAAAATGCATTTTCTTTTTACAGTAAGAGAGAATCTGAAGCACTGGCAGTGAGGCCAGGAAATGAAAGGAAATGGAGTGTCACATCCCCCCATGAACATCACAGCGGGGTATTAGGGCTAAAGTAATGGATTCCTCACACACACCATTACTTCACAGTGGAAATCATATGGAAGCTACCTGCAAGGCCAAGCACTTACACCAGGGGTAAAGCTACATATATAATAAGGTGGCTATTTCAATTTGCTCGACCTTCCCTTCAGCACTATAGCTAATATTTACATTAAGGACAGAGATCTGACAAATTATTGCTGGGCAGGCAGGTGTGTGCCATTAATCTTTCTACCCAAGATTATAATGAAGATGCACTGTTGCATTTCCTATTATCACAATGCTGCAAACAAAATTCACCCAGAATCACAGTGTGACATCGGGCGCGCTTGTTTCACGACAATGTTGTGTTGTGTTATAAAGAAGGAAAGGACCCAGCTGGGTAATTTATAGCTATTTTCAAGCAAGGGCTCTCAATACATTCTTCAACTGTTGCTAGGAACTAAAATTCCCTTTCCCTCAAGACCCACAAATAAAACAAGTAGGCACACATGACAGGCTGGCAGGCCAAACCTCTGTTAAAGTGCTGAGTGTTACGGCCCTGATTCATAGGGAGTCCCGGATTGTTATTACCCTGCAAATTCACTGCTAGTATAATCTCCATAAGTCTTTGAACAGGACAGCGTTGATATGTATTCATATTTACTCTCTGGTCTTACTCTGGGTGTTACAAAGACTATAAAGTGTTGTCTGTCAGCCTTAATTTGTCTTTTCAGCCATAAAGGATGAACAGTTGAAGAACTACAGTCCCTCCATTATGTCACGCCCAAATGTATTTGGACAGATTTACATTACGAATTAAGAATATTAATCCTTTCATAGCAACACATAAACATCACAAGCCTTTTCATATATCTTATTGTCAAGTTCACTTTCTGTCCTTTTTGAATTTCAGTGCATCCCAATAAAGATTCAGCTGTGACTGCACTTGTGTAACAAAGCGAGTCATGAATAAAAAGAGCTGCAGGTCTTCAACTCTCAATCTGATATTGTATATGAAAATACCTTCAAATTCAAGCTGACGATCTGCGCTTTAACCTCATACACCGTCATTGCGTCATGTCACATTCAATGAACTAAGAGTACAGAACCAAAACATCAAATAATGCGTTGTTGTCCAAGAACTTGTGGATCTCCCTCTATGTGTGTGTGTGTGTGTGTGTGTGTGTGTGTGGTATTTCAGCACCATGGACAGCACCCAGGAAAATCCACTTTCACGGAGAGATCAAAATCAACCCCAAATCAACTTGAGGCATTTTTTTTTCCATCATTTAGTGAGTTAGAAAATATCACTAATGTGCAGATGAATGCATTTTCCACACGGCTGGGTTTTGTTTTGTTACAGGAGAAGAAGCCTTCGCACCAACGGAGCGTCACATCTTCTCTGCATCGCTTCTAAGCAGAGGATAGCAAAGTCAATCTCTGGAGTTAAAGCAATTGTATCAGCTTGACAGCCCACTTGACTCGGCACAGTTGAAATGAGGACTTTCCTGGAGGCAAAACCGACGAGAAACAGCGAAGCCTTCTATGTCAGACCTCAGAGGGAACCCTTATTCCTCATTTCTCCTGATTTCCGCTTTAATGTCTCAAAATGCTGAGTGTGTCTGTTCTCGGCGGTGCTTCAAAGACGACGCGGCTCTGACGGAGCCATGTGGGTGACAAGCACCAGCTCAGAGCTCAGCATAGGTGATATCAGAAGAGCGCTGCAAGTCATTGAGCGGGCTGGGATAGACAATAAGACAGCCTCTGGTTTCTGCACTTTGTTGTGATTTCTCTCGGTCCTTTTCTCAGACTGTTGCAGAGAGTTGGAGGGATGAAGCTGAGCCGTGTCACACCCACACAGCGGCAAAGGCTGTTATCTTTTTGCCCACAGTCTACTGCTATTTCTGCTGCCTCTGTCGGTGCTTTTGTGTATCTGTGTGTGTGTGTGTGTGTGTTTGCGCGTGCATGTGTGACAGTGTATGTGTCTGTACAGTTGACGTGTTTGTGTGTCCTCTGAGGGGTTAAATACACAAGGATGAGCAGGAGTCAGAGGGATGAGACTGAGCACAGCAGTCACAAAACATCTCAGTTGAAAGGGGAGGGAGCAGAAAAGAAGGATTTGGGGAGCAGAGGTAAAGGCTGCCAAATTCAAGCAGAGAAATTGCAATTATTTTCAGAAATGCAGCTGTGGGTTTGCGGCTTTGAAAGAACTCAGATAACGCTGAGCGATTCTGGGTTTTTTTTTTTTTTATCCCATCATTAAACATTTAGAGTTCTGCGCATTGTTTAGTCTCATTGTGGAAACACATTAGCCGAGAAGATGCATCGCTTGTGATAGTGGGTATCATTAAATGTGCTTAGGATTCAAGTATGTATTGTGCTTTTGAATTTCACAAAAAAAGACAGCGCTGTAGTGTATGGGCCGACTCATTCTTTCACATCAGAGGAGCTTCAATCGAGCAGCCTTGAATTCAACAACAGGCTTTTTTTTTCTTCTATTTTCTCTTTTCTCTTTTCTCTCAGCAGCCATTCATCACTCTCTTTCTCTCTCTCTCTCTCTCTCTCTGCTAGTATCCCACAAGACCGAGGGGAGGGAGTCTCGACTTCCACAGGCTCTAATCCAGCTGCCTGTTGGTGACTCACAGCTCAGTGCTTCCCTATGGGAGCTCCGCCGTCCCTCCTCTCCCCTACTGTACCTCTCTGCTCTCTCTCTCTCTCTGCTCTCTCTCCCGCTGCCTCTCCTCCTCTCTACACTCCCTCCACTCTCTGTCCTCCTCTGCGCTCTCTCTAATCTCCTTTTGCTACTCGCTCCAGTCTGCCATCCCGTCCCCCCTCCCTCCCCCCCCCCCTCTCTCACCTCTTCTCCACCTGCCAACTTTTCTTCCCTTTCAATGCACACTCGCTCCTCTCTCTAATCTCGAAACTCACCCCTCGCTCCTTTTGCCTCGCTCTCTCTCCATCCCCCCCCCCCCCCCCTCCCCATCTCTATTTCCCTTTTTTTTTTTTTTTACAACCCATCTCTCCTTCTCCCTCCCAGCCAATGTTTGCCTGGCTTTTTTTTGTGTGTTTTTTTTTTTTTTTGCGACAGAGATCAGAGTCCTGGCTCTTAGTCGCTGAAGAGGTAATCTAAGGTGTACGGTAAATACAGGCAGAGGCCACCGCAGGTAGAGCAGCTGTCACTGTAGAGGAGGTATTACCTGCTCGCTATGCATCCACCACCCACTTTCACTTCTTTGAAACCTCCAAGGCTATCGCCGCATGACAGGTGTGGTCAAGCCGGTCGTTGTGTGCACTTTTCAGTGTGCTGCTAAATGTCAAAACATCAACCAGGGAATGATTTTCCCCAGTGAAATGGTGTATGGCTGCCGGCAGCTTCAGCAGCCTGAGATGTGATAGCCATTTGATTTGCGTGAGATGTGGCCAGTGTGGCTATCTCGCGGTAATTAAAGGACTTCACATGATCCCAAAGCAACCAAGAGCACTCCCTCCCTCCCTCCCTCCCTCCCTCCCCGACACTGACTTTCCCTCTCCTCCCTCTTCCCTTCCTCCCTCTCTTTCTCCCTCTTCCTCTCTGTCTGTCATGTGCATGAATTCTGTTTCCACACATGTTCATGCATGCACTGTATCCTATTGTGTTCAAAAAAATCTTAGGCAGTACTATAACAAGAAAACAGGCAATTAAAAAAACATTCTTATTGGTATTCAGTGCTTCAGTCTAGGTTATTTGTCTGCTCAGTGTCCTCCTGTTTCGTTGTGCCACGCAGAATCAACATTCATTCAATAAAACCACTAAAATATCCCTGACACTTTCAATTCCAGTGTTGTTTTGTCTGTAATGGGAATGCATTTTTACGGGGAACAGGCTGTTCCAGCACGCAGAAAATAGTAGATAAGATTAATTCTGCCAGGCTGTAATGATATTCAGCACATTGGACTCCCCCTGTGGAGCTAACACTCACATGCTGCAGGTCCTCCGCTGCTCTCCATTTTGTGTTTGTTGATGTTATTGATGTGTGTAGTCAATGCATTAAGCAGCAATTTAATGTTAATTTCCATCCCTTCAAGGCAGAAAATTGCATTTATTTTTTTAGTGAGGTTGTAGCAAATCAATAATAAAACCTCTTCATTGTGTCTTTTAGTTTAAATACAGACGAACAGGTGGACAAAGATACGGGATGTGTCTGGTTTGTTTCAATGAATTTGACGTATATTTAGATGATTCATCACAATTACTGTTTACTATGTGGATAGCTATTGTCCAACACATCATCTCATAGCAGTGGGTGGTAATGGGAAACCGCCCACTGCACTCTGGCACCATTATGGGGGTTTTAGCGCGCTGGAAATTCTCTCATTCTTCTTATATCATTCTTTATTGGTAGCCTAATGATGATTTATAGCCAATACAAAGCTGAGTATTGAGTCGTGATAGTGAGTGCATTTGTGCTCTTGAGCGAGACCTGGGTTGTAGCCCGAGGTGTGTGCATTTTCGACAGCAGAGCATAGAGGTTACGAAAGGCATATCTTAGAGTTGTGTTATACAGCAACTACTGGGAAGACTAGGTAGGGACTGTAATGGCTTTTCCCCACTGCATCCCTCTCCAATTCCATTAAAAATAGCCCTGTATTTTCGATTGACTTGAGCTTCATAAATTGGAGGATGGTGTTCCACCTCCCATCCGACAAGGAGCTGCCCACCTTGTTGCTGGAGAACCTAAGTGGGGCTATTTTAATTGGCCAGACTACAGTGCTGGCATGACATACCATGAAGAGATCTGGTTCTGGTTGGTTACCGGGTCAATACTGAAACTGCAGTCCAGGGCTGGGAGTACAAGAATCTCATTGATTAGAGTGAGAAGAGCTCCTCACCTCCCCCCCCCCCCCCCCCCCCCCGTCCTGTTGACAGATTAAAAACAGGCGCTGAGTCCAGAGGGGCATTCATTAGCTGTAGACCACACTCGCTGCTGACCTTATTAATTCACAAATGCAGACTTGATGCTTCTACCTCGGAAATACACTGCTGTCATCGCTGTGCCGCGTTAGGTGTTGTAAGCTGCAGCAATTTGGATTCATTTCGCCTCTGTAGTTATCCATATATTGAATCTATGTTCTATCATTGGTGCAGTCAAAGTGTTGAGATAAGCATAAAATAGATTAACATCAGATCATTTGCATTCATTGCCGAGGGTCCCCAAAGAAATCAATTCATGAAGCGGTTGGCGTTGAGTCATATTTCTATTACGGGGTATTTGAGGTATTTCTGATGCGAGTGTACCCAGCGTGATTGATTCTGCAGTATCGACAAGTGCATTAATCAATGGTCAAATAGATTTTTACCCATTTGAATATTCAATATTCACTGTCTTTGAAGTGTGTGGACTATCCTGAGATTGATTTGCCAATATCTATTTTGGGTCATAAAATAATGCCTGCTAGCGCTTTGAGGAAATTGGTGCAATTCCTTCCAGCAAAACTCTCTCGTGAATGATTTATGCATATTAAATGTGAAATGTTGTATATAAGTAGAGTATAATTCTATGTCATTAGCTGTTGATTTTCTTCCTAGCTGCCTGTCCGTGGTTATTGTTCAGGCAGTAAGTGGGTGGGCAAGGGAGGTGTTGCCTCTATCTTAGGCTGGTAATTTATGGCTCCAGCTGCTGTCTCCCTCTCCCCAGGTGGACAGCTTGATTCGTCAGCAGTGCATCTCATTAGGGGCAGAAAAACACATTTCTAAGGGAAAGTGCTGCTTGCCAATTGGACAACAGCCTCTCAGGGGGATACATGTGTAGAGACTACAAATCAACCAGCCTGTAATAAAACTCTGCAATGACAATGGGTTTTCTAATGCAAGATCCTACACTGATAAAAGGTTTTATTAAAAAATAAGTGAATGAAATAAGATTTTCTCAAAAATGAAGAGTAAAATGTTGAAAGTTAACTATTCCGTCTTCCTCGCCTCGTCTCACAATGACTGGACACAAAAACCATCTTACATTCTGCAAAAGTTGTCAGTGTTTTATTAATCTTCAATTAAGGCAATCCATTACAAAGCATTTCACAAACCACAGTATGACGACAATATCATGTCCAACACCTGGTTTGGAAATTATTCAGCATGCAAGTCAGAGACCAAGAGAGGTATGTAAACAACCTGGGATAAAACAGGAATAGTGGCAAGAAGAACCCATACTGTATATGCCTAGTGGGAACAGAATGGAAAACAGAGATGCAACATGCTAGGTGGCTGCTATCTCTAAATAACATCCCAAGCAACAAATGAAGCACATGGCAGATGCACTAATCAGGTGAGATGAAGGTAGACCACCAAACGTCCTGCCATTTTGGCACAAACATGCACATTGTCTAAGGAGGCCAAGGTCAACTAAACACATTTTGGCACTGAATATTCTTTATATGGGGCTTATGTACACAATTGGGGTTCAGCCTCAAAAAGAAAATTCAAAATGGTGGGAAAATTAAAGCCATTTCCACCAAGAGAAAATAAATAATTATATTGTTGGAAAGGCCAATTCCATGAAAATACATTTCATAATTGAACTTTTTACAGTTGCATATGTTTAATTTCTATGCTCATTTCATAGTAATAGATTAGTTTGGTCTGGGACGTCCCTGCGGGGGGATCCTAAAGACTCTCAGGGGTACCAGGCCTCAGGACAAAATGACTAGCAATCGTAACAATCGTAAAATAACCAAAGAAAATGCCATATAACTGATTTTGAATGGTCTTAATTGCATGAGATGTGTGTTTGAAAGATGCACACGACGTGAGCTTTGGAGGCCCTGAGGGGAAAAGTTCAGGACTGTAACTGACTGCACTGGACGTCTTTTCTCATTTCATCTCTTCTCACAAACAATTACAGGATTCATGTCAGTCACACTCACAGCGTCTGGGCCGCGGTGTGGCACTGAGAGGCTAACGCTAAACTAATTGTTTTGTAAAGAATAACAAAATGAACAATGTGAAATAAATGACAAATTATTTTTCTTAAAGTAGCACTAAAGCAAGACAAACTTTTCATCGAGCTTACTTACAAAATAAATACACAGACATTTATAATAGACATTTAAATAATATACATTTAGATTGATATTCAATCATTAACTATTTATTATTCTAACTGACTGGTATTTAATGACATAAGTTAATGATTCATAATATACTTCATTATAACTTCTTCATAAATTTATTAGCAAATTTAATAAATATATTTATTTATTTCCTTTTGGCTTGAATGGCTTTCCATAGAGGTATTTGTGTGTCTATTAGGGAAGTAAACTTAACTCATAGCCTCATTTCAGTTCTGATGAAGAATTTGACTGTAGATCAAATACTAATTTGTCTTTTGTGGGAAAAAAGAAATCGTCACTAATGAAAGAAAAAGCAAACTCTGGATCTGGTCTTGCAACATAGGGAGTTCTCTGCTTCTGGACTCTGTGCCTGCAGTACAGTCAGGCTCTGTCTGCTCTCTGACAGCGTTAAAGCGATGGGAGTCAGAGAACAAAAGAACAAAAAGTTCATGATTCATGATTTCCACAGCAACAAAAGTGATCAGACGGCTTTAAACTGCATAATGTTTCACAACAACATGTTCAAAACTCTACACAAAATATAATAACAGCGAGAGGACCAACAGGAAAATGGGAGAGCTTCACATTATCCGACTACAATAACATCTCCTCTTAAACGCTGGTTCTTTAGTGTCATTCAGTGAGACAATACCACAAAGTCATGAAAAAACAAAATAAAATTATGCACAAACAAACAAAACAGATCCAAAATAAGCTCATTTCGTAATGAAACCCATGACATTTTTACTAATTCCTTGAGGCAATGTAAATAGACGCAGTTAAATTGTAAACAAGTCTTGACTTTGAAAATTGTACAACAAGGCTCGGCTACACTGTTTACTTTCATTACTTCAAAGATCTTTTGTGAAGAGTTATAAGTATAAAAAGTATAGAATACTGGTTATGGGAGTATATAATAGCCACTGTGGCTGTAATAATCCTAATCTTGCAACACTTTTTACTGTCACCGTCATTTTCTGCGTGTTGATCTTAAAAGTGACATCTGCTGCTAGCAGAATACAACCTGGGTAATTGAATTTAGATATGTTTCCATATAATAGGCACATTTGGATTAGGATATTGAGTGACTGAGAGATACTACTGAATATAATGGCCATTATAAACGGATCACTTAGGATGTACACAACTGGGCCACAATGTCTGTAATTGTCAATAAAACTCATACACAATAACAATTAAAAGAAAACTTGGTAGTAGCCATAAACAAATGTTGTCCATATTGTGTCTAACACTAGAAAAAACAGCTGGCCTGCAGAATTCAATCCTAAAACAATCTGAAATTGTATATTATGCATCCAAATGGTTTGGCTGATTATAAAAAAAAAATGGGCTGTTGTCCATTGGTATATAGCAAGGTTAAGGAATCGATCAGGGGACACTTAATGTAAAAGCAAAAGAAAAGTGTCACAGTAAAACATAAAGCATCCATAAGACATCGAATGGCAACAAAATACACAGTTTGAATGGGAAGGATGAACTCTTGACTGTTTTTTGTGCAATTAGTTGTTGTTTCCCTTAGATCACTTTAAAAACACATACATCGAAAAGCAAATATGTAAGAAGGCATACATTATTAACCCAATCTTCAGATATCTAATACTGTGCTGCAAGGTTTTTGATTGTTCAGTTTTCATTCTGGGAAAACAAATCAGTTTGAGCAAAAAAATGGATATTAGTTGACATCAATCTTTGCGAAAGGTATTTGTAGGGTCCTTTGAAAGTACTGAGGAAAATCCCAGAAAATAAACCTTAACCACAACAAATATAATGGAAAGAATCACTAAGACGATGGATGTGAGACAGCAGCGTGACATAAGCAGTATGATTTACCTCTCTGCATACTAGAATGGAAAGCCATAATGTGCTTTGTACCTTTCTTCTCTATTTGAGTAAATATAATGTTTTGTATGATAAATATATGTTACAAGTTTAATATATCAATATAATGTGGGTTCAAAATAATTTTCTAATAAACATTCGGTTCCTTTTTACATCCTGTTTAAAATGGTGGTGGAAGACGCTTCATGTTCCTTAAATTAAAAACATAATTATATGATCCTTTCCATTATGTTCATTGTGGTAGTTATTGGTTCTTTCAATGAATGATTTTCAGCTTATCAACATTATGACCTTTGTGCTTTTCATTTGGACAGTAATTAGTGCATTCTGTTAATATAAATATTAGAAATACGTATAAGACATGGTGCTGGAAAATTAATATGGCAATAGCTCACAGCAGGTCCTCTACATAACAGCTGCAGTCAAAAATTGTTGATCCGTGACAATGATTAATAAACTGCTGGATAGGATTTTATCACATGCTTCTATATTACAGTACTTACCAAAGTAGAAATGGGGACTTTTGTATTTCACTGGTCACAAAATATAGGACGGAAAACTACAGGGAAAGTATGACTTTCATCCCCGCCCTTTTAACCCCCTCAAATGAATAAATAATTTCTGCAATAAATAAATAAATAAATTGGTATGCACATGGTTTCCTAGTTCAACACACACCGACTCCAAAAGGTATCACAAACATGATACACACATGGCACATTCTAATATATTTATGCCTTCAAACAGGCCCTCTCTAAGGGTTTACTTGCTATCCATTAAATCACCACTTTGACAGGTTTGACAGCGAACAACTAAGACCTCCTTCTACACCCGGCTCCTCTCTCCACCTCCCAGCGCTCTCATCCGCAAGCGAAAACACTCAAAGAGGAAAAACTTCCCTGATCATCGGCGCTTTTCCCCCAAAGCAGTCTCGCTCCAAACCAAAATGGAGTCTCATCATTTTGTTTAGCGTGACAGCCGGATTAATATTTACGAAAGGGCCTTGAAGCGTTTCCATTTTCCCCCTCAAAGGATCGGTCGGTGGAGGCGGGAGTCACACCAGGGCTCCCATCCTTCCTTCCTTCCTTCCTTCCTTCCTTCCTTCCCTCTGCCCCCTCCCACCCAACCCTCAGCTGTGTGTGTGGGCTCAGATGGGGTTGGGCTGGGGGTGGTCGTCGGGTGAATAGGCCGGTGGGATGGGGCAGGGTTTGATGCCTCGGCTCTTCATGTAGGAGATCAGCTGGTCGGGGATCTCAGCCAGCACGTCCTTGGCCAGCCGCGCCATGCTCAGCACATGGTTGCCCGTGCGGTCCATGTAGTCTCTGAACGGGACAAACTGGGGTGACGGGGGAAGAAATTCATGGAAGTAACGTCATTTATCATGCAAAGAGCGACGCTTTTCAACCACTGTGTCAAGGCCAAAAGAAGCCCGTCTAAGATTAGAAAATATCCCTCCTACCATGAGCTGAGAGTGAGAGAAAAACAGCGGCAACATCTCACCTGTACAATGTCTCTCTCTGCCAGCTTCCCCCGTGAGGAGATCCTGATGTCATCACCATCCAGCTCCACCATGGCTGCAGAGAAGAGCGGTTTTCATTAGACAACCATTTCACAAGTCCTAACTAACGCTAGTGAGTCCTAGTATCCAAACATGCCACGTGTTAATCAGTGAATTTCGAGTGGATCAAAGGCCTTAAGTCAGTCTTCTTAGCTAGACAGGAAAAGCACACCAGATAGGCCAGTTTCAAATTTGTGTCACTTTAATTGGACAGTCCAATGAAGATACTCAACTATGTATCAGGTGACAAAAAGTAGATGCCTATTTGCCGCATCTCTACACACTATGTAACAATACCCTAACCTTAAGATTAACCCTAACCTTCATTTAGCACTGCTTTGTGGTCTGGTACACATTTCAAAAAAAAATTTAAACAGATTTTAAATATATGGAACTGTTGTGCCCTTGCAACTCAGGGCCGATGGTCAAAAAGAGAATAAATGGCTCAAACTTAATCCAGATATTGAATATCTTTAGAGACTTTACACACTATTTTGAGTATCACCTGAGACTCAGAAGCCTTTTTAGTGATAAATCATGGTCACTTCATAGTAAGTTGAGTATCAGCACTGGACTATCCAAATAAAGTGTGACCATTTGTTATCATATGTTGAAAATATTCAAATATGTGCAACAACTGTTATAGCTGGGTGAAAATCCCGCTGGTTGAGTCCAACATAAGCTCGTTGACAAGGAAATCCCTAGTTGAAATTCTGTGTTGGTTTAGATAAAACAAATGATCCACCGTGTAAACACAGACCACAAAAACAGGTTTTCCAGTGCTTTTTTACACATTGGTGCCTCGATGAACTTTATTTACTTCTCTCACCGTCAAACTCAGCTTGTCCAACTCCAACAATGATGATAGACATGGGGAGTTTAGCTGCCTGTCATGAACAAGAGGAACAAACAGTCAGTTGTCAGTCAGATTGGCACATACTGTATTCTGAAAGAGTCCCAATCAAAATATAAAGCGGGTTATACAGATTTCCAATTACTTGTGTTTTCCCCAATGCATTTATTCATCGTTCTGCAAATTCAGTATTAATCTGCAAATACGGTTCCCGAGAGAAGCCACATACAAGAACGACAACAGACGAGATAAGATAAACACAAATGATATACAGCATGATTTTTCCTCTTTGTGTGTCACACTGCAGTATGTTACATAGATTGGGTTGTCTTGGCCCTGGGAGAAATACATTATTCCACTCAGAGGACCCAGGGTTGTTACAACATTTTGCCAGTAAATCATGGAACATTTTTAACGACCACATTACATAGATATCTTTTACAATGTAGAATACCAGAGTAGGGAAGACACAAGGTTACTGTCTTCACAGAACAAGGCAAATGCAAGTAAAGACAACATGAGCGAAGTCAAATACTGTATTCATAACACATGATTGCCTCTTCCTACACATTTCCATCACACAGTCTCTTATTACTTATTCATGATGTTTGCTTTAGGAAAAAATACCATTACCTTCTAATGCCCAGTGCTTTAAGTAAAGCAATGTCCATTCATAATTAGAAATTAACCCTTTCTCTATGCAATAAAGGTTTAATATGGCTTACTGGTGTACCGTTTACGTCTCCACTACATGAATTTAGATTGCTGTTCCGATGTGGAGGATGTGAAAGCTCTGGCATGAATGAATGATCTACGCTTGTGGTGGAAATACATTTGGAAGGGTAAAAGTAGGTCAGCTTTCCTGGAAAACCTCCCGAGGGGGGAGGCCTGTCACGGATAGGAGTAAACAGACTTAGGAGGACCACCCTCTCCATATTCTCTATCATTATTCTCTCTCTCTCTCCCTCTCTCTCTCTACTTCTCTCTCCCCATTTTCTCTGTCCTCCTGTAAGCTCATCCCTTCTGCCCTCTTGCTCTCACAGAAAATACCATGTACCCATACATTCTCTGTGTCTCTTTCCCGCATGCCAGCCCCCACAAACATACACCCATAAACGCCACATCAGGTCCTCAAAAAGTATGCAGACCTGCATTATTCAGTCTACACGGTTTGTTACTTTGCCTGTACTCTAAAGTCACCCTGGGGATCTCTCACTACACACACCACGCTGTCTGAATACATTCCTCTCATTCCACAGCACCGCAGTCATCATGCAGAAACCTTTAATAGATACCTGTTCTCACAATCGCATTCAGTTCATCAGTGAACCTTAAAGGACCGCACTGACTCTATGGGAGTGTGGCCCATTGGTCAGTCACCGCACCCAATAAATGAGGACAGCAATGGCACCAAAATCATCTCTGTGAGTCTGGTATAATAAAGCTCTGTCTGGTGTGCATGCTGATGGTGTGGCATACAGTACAGTACAGTGATCGTAGGCGACTGTCATTATCCTGAAAGTGAGAAAATGAGAACTTGTACCAGCTCTAAGGCTGGGTGGTTAGTTAATTTTAATGACGCAGCTAAAGCTGCCAGGCTTGTTTAGGGTCTCGGTAAAATAGACACAAATTTTGACAAAAAGAATGAACTTTCACTGGCAGAAGATTACTCTTCCCGTGAGACTTCGAGTTTAACTTGTTTTGTTTATGCAGGAACTGAGTGAAATTAGCCAGACAGCCAATGTTTTTTGTGCTGTTCACTAATGGACTTTATTAACAATGAGATTTTGTTTTCAGACATTATGAATCTACAAATCACAGAGTAAAAACTAACTCTGGATTACTAAAAGGTTTATCTTCATACTTTGGATGCTAATTGCCTACGGTTACTTAACATACTGTATGCTAAAGCATTAGCATGCGCATCGGACAGAGCTAACTACCAGAGACACACAGAGATGATTTTGGTGTCAATCCTCAAACTCCCAAAACGTTGGTTTGGTCCTTTTAGCTTCCCTAAACTTTAAAGTATTCATGGCTTTTAATAAGCCACTGACAGAGGCAGCCTCCCATCTAGGCAACAAACTGACAACCCTAGAGATTATCTAATAGCTGGGAAAAAATGAATTATGGGCCGTAATTTTACCAAGTCAGAGAGAGAGAGACCCTCCTTTTTAATAAAGTCCTGTATGAAAACTGGGAGAAAAAAGCAAAACATCAAAGGGAAGAGTTAGAGCTGTTATTTACCCCAAAGGCTGTCTTGTTAGACATGTAGACATACTAGGAACTGAAGGCTAAGGTGTGCTGGGTTGGGGAACAAGGCAACCACAAGAAAGATTACAATTTGGCCAACAGCAGTTCTTACAACATTCCCAACAGATATCTGCTCTGATGCTATGTGTAAACTAAAGACACATTTAAAAAATACAGCTCAAAGACCACAGCACCGGAGGGCATAAATAAGACAGCAAAAGCGCAGAGATCAGAATTGTACATAACTCTTTGTCTATGATTTATCTGTAGAGGAAACGGGCTAAATGCCAGGTGAGCCAGGTCATTCGGTCCTTTGCTCTGCGGTGCGGAGGAGGAGAGGGCTGCCAGGTCCAAGCGAGAGGTGAGAGGTGGCAGCAGGACACAGCAGGTTTGGCCCAAGCAGCTTAGAGCAGCAGACAAGATCTTAAAAGGAAGGTGTGGCTGTTCTAATGGTTTGACTAACAGTCGCAAATTCCCTTTAAACCCAGTCTGCTGGGGGTCAGAGCACCGCGTTGGTCTGACGGTCTGCCTTGTTGACGAGTCCTACAGTCGTGTTCGTATTCCAGCATTACGTGACTTCCCATATTTTCATGAGACGCAAGAATACTGCCGCCGACGGGTGAAATACCTTATAACTCAACTGAAGGATTACATGCTCCTCTAGGGGCTTGGAAAAATTCTACAAACATAGGGCTTATGAAACCTTTTCAAAACCAACTGGATAAACTCAAAAATGCATGGTGGTCACAGTAAAAATAAGGCTGTTTTTCTTAGTTTCTGAAAAGTTGACATTTTGGAGATACAAGGTTTTCACCCAACAACAGCGATTGTGCAACACAGACACAAGTACAATACAAAAATAGTTTGAAAGTTGAACGGCTGCCTCAGATGGTGCACTGGATAAAACCCTTGCCTCTGACAGTAAAGTAAACCTGGTGACCTGGGAGTGAATCTCAGCAGAGCCTCTCAGCCTCCCTGGTGCCTCAGTAAAAAGAAGAAAAAAAAATACTGGACAAACAGAGCATCCAAGGTACAGGGGGGGGGGGACAAGTGGAGCAGAAAACATCCCATAAATCCTCAAATCTATAGTGCTACTGGCTTATAACCCCCTCAAAGTAACAGAAAGCCTGCAAGCAGTGCTATAGTAAGCTAAAAGCACCTGCAATGCCAATGCCCTGCAGAGAAAAGGGAGAGCGAGAGAGAGATAGAGACAGGAGAGAGAGGAGGGGGGGGGGAGTAGAGATCCTCCAGGTCGTATTAGAGCAGCACTCACATTCACTATGGCCTCCTTGGTCTGGGCCATGTCTGATATGACGCCATCAGTGATGATGAGCAGGACAAAGTACTGCGAACCGTCCTGCACCGCCGCTGCGTACCTGAAAGGGAACATCGGTACAGTATGTTGTTGAGACAGCAGCAGACAGGCAGATACAGTAAACCTAAAAATAGACACAGGCTATATGGATTGACATAAAACAAAAACTTCTGAAAATCTAAAAGGCAGCTACAGCAGTGTGTCAGCTAACACTGTGTCAGAGATTAAAAAAAGAAACCCACACATGAAAACCCATCTGCTTCAGATACAAATTCCCTCTGTGCCCAGAGTGTGTCACAAAGGCTTAATATAGACATGTAAAGAAGTAAAATATGTTGTATAGCTGTTCATGTCTCAGAGGCCTATCCAGACACTATTACGAAACCCATCAGAGACTCCACAGTGAGTGTGGCCTAGATTCAATCGCCCATCGTCGGCTGCTCTATGAATAATTTATTAAAGTGTTTATGCAAGTGGTGTAGTCTTATTCTTTCAGAACATTATTGATTGCCTAGTGCTCAATTGACCAGACTTGATAAGTGAAAGGAGGGGGAAAAAGTAGCAGATCATGGTGAAAGCCAAGGACAGGTCAGAGGTGGAGGCGTTCTCTTCCTTTCAGTTTGGTATATTTGACTGTGTGGAGTTGACATTTTAATCAAACGGTGTACCCAGCCTTTGAAAAAAAGGGGATGAGCGATGGCTGGTGTTTAGGAGATTAAAGAGACATTTGTCCTCCTCCTCAGCCACACAACAATGTGGACCACACTCACTGGAGCATCAGACACTTGACCACAAAGGCAGCACCATTACAAGAGCAGCACCAAATAGAATACTATTTTATAAACAGCATAGAAATGTGTTGAAGAGACAAATGAATGCAGAATCTTGCCCTGTTTTACATCATATACTGTACATTCATATCAGCCCTTTTTGGCCCTCTAAGGCATCCTTCACGCGTTTTTCTTCAAAACTGCCACCGCCTTTTTTTTACATTAAAAACATGGGGAGCGGCTGCAAGGCACCCGCTCTTGAAAAAGCGTCGCACCCAGCGGCTTTTTTGGCAGTGCAGAGTGCTTTAAAACATTTAAAAATGTTCAACATTTCAGAAAAGCACAGAGTGACGTGAACTGCTTTTTTTTTTCAGACAACCAATCATGGTGAAGGAGAGACTGGGTTTCATGCTGCGTATGAAGCTGGTTGTTTCCCACAACAACAATGATGGAGAAAGTGCCGGTGCAGAAATTGGTTGTTATAGTAAGTGAATTTCCGGTACCGTGACACCGATCATAAAGAGGCAGTGTGGATCATACTGGATGTGTATTGGTAATATCTGGTAAGCCTTTGCTTGTTGCAAAACACGGTATCATCTGCTAGAAGTACTAACCAGCTAAGTTAGTTAGCAGGCTAGCCAGCTGCTCAGCTGACATCAGATGTCGTTATCGTGATCCGCTTTTTATTTCTCCTCACAAGAAGCTCTCCAGGCAGCGCTTTTTCCACACGAAAAAACGCTGTGTGAACACAACCTAAGAGCATCACAAATATACCACTGCTTTCATCGATCAGTCTCTTTATCTTGAGGGTGACATGAAAAACCTGTGAACTTCTAACCCCCACCATTTAAAAACAGATGCACTGCATGCTCTGCTCAGGCAAACATCTTGTGGTAAGTAGCACATTTCTTATTTTGCTTGGTCAAAGTCTGGAGGTTCACGATGGCAGGCTACTTTCTCTGTTTCTTGTCACATGAGCCACTGTAATCTTTTCATCAACTGTTGGCTGGATGATTCATAATATTTTGACTTGTTATGGAGAGTATAGCGATTCTGAAATTATGGAAGAGAATGAGTGTTTTAGGGAGTGTTTTAGGTGAAAACAAGTTGTGGACCAGTTGTGGTAGCCTTGCGTTTTTAGCATGGCACCACATTGTACCACATTTCAGGTCAGTCAGGGGTGAAACATTTCACACCTGTGCATTAACAAACTTAATCATAAGTTACTGCACTTGTCTAATGTTTATTGAATCTTGTACATTTCAATTTGTTTTATGTTGTGTTTGGATAAATTCACTTTGTCCAATAATCCCATTTGCAATGACAGCAAGCCTGCAATGGGGAAAAGCATGTCGCGTCCCATTCACAGGCTTATTTGTTGCATGCTGTGACTCATTTGTTGAATCGTGTTAGGGCAGCACATAGCTGAAAAGCTACATAACTGACTGTGCGAATCCATTTTCAACTCCCCTGCTAATCCCAATCGCCTTACCTCACCACACCCAAAGTCTAAGAAGCAATTCAGCATCCACACTCAAAAATGTCTGGTACCACAAATGCCCAATTGCCATTTCTATTCATCTCAGCCTGGCAGCTGATTGTTTATTTTCCCTTCATTAGTTCTGCTCAATTTATAGAGCAACCATCACTCACTGTCCTAATGCCTCTGATGCCTCGTCTGCTTGCTGAAGGTTATCTACAGATTGACTTTCAAAGATAGGATGACTGTGCTGTGATGTTCGGATGCGTATTTGTGTGAGTACCTTGCCACATGGTTAACAACAGGAGCAAAGTTGGTGGGTCCATACAGCTGAACTGTCTTAAGGCTTTGATGGTAAGCTTCGAGAATCCCCTCCATCCCGTTACAATAGGGGTTCTCAATGTTGCCATTCTGAGAAAAAAACACACAAGACATGAATGCCAAGTAAATAAAACTGAAGACGGGTTGGCTTCATGGAATATTTCTAACCAAATCTATAACAAATATTTTACATAGGACTGAAACTTTACTTTTACATCCATTTACAAGTGTGGGGGATGAAAGAATGAGGTTTAAATTATTTTGTGAGATGAATCTTAATTCGTAAATTTTAATGGAAACATGGAGTGAAGCAGACGTTACCCTGTAGACAGGCTCCTCATTAGAGTGAACTGTACAGCAGCCAGAGCACATTATCTGGCTGAGAGAAGCCAAATTGATTTAAGAATCCTTCACCCTTACAGAACCTAATTTGCACTATAAAAGGTAAATGGAACTCACTCTAAATTATGCATGTCATAGGTGCGCCGGCATTCGTCTCAAAATGCACACGTCCATACGTAAATGCATATGAAAACACAAGCATACCCACACATGTTGGAGAGGACATAAAAACACCACTAATGCTCACACTCAAAGCTCCACTGGGAGGGCAGAACTCATATTCATGTAGATTCAGCTCAGCTACATGAAACGTTCTGAGGCGGAGTTGGGGTCCGAGTGTCTGCAGGGGGCTTTGAACTCCGGCTCTAACAGCCGCAGAGGTTATAGTTACCAGAGGAAACTCGTGGGAGACCCTCCCATCAGGCGGCAGCTTAGCACCGAATCCCAGAGCCGGGAACATCTTATCACTGTCATAGTCCTGGATGATCTCTCCCACGGCCTTCAGGGCCATGGCATAGGCGTTCATCTGGTAGGGGTTCATGTAGTGGAGCGAAGTGGACTGGGATGGATTACCTATCAAGACAGGAAAAGTCAGAGTCAGTGATGCACACCATTAGACACTGAACTGGCAGCTGTAGCAGGAGAAACACATGATGGGACCAAAACTGAAGTGGATGCTCTGAATCTGAGTTGGGGCTCAATAAAACTGGCTGGCATATTGCCACTACTGGTATTCAGTGCTGCTATGATGGCTGCAGCACAGGAGTAACAGTAGATGTTTATGACGTTCTGTTCATTTTCTGAAGTTGAAGTGCAAATTGTGCAATTTTGAACACTCAGGCATTAATTTCCATAATTCCCTTTTATACAGCGCAAATCCATTCAAAAGATAATATGCAGGAAGAAATATCCAGCCCCCACTTTAATTCATGGAAAATGGCATAGTCATACATCAGCCTATACAAACAGAAGCAGAATGGGTGGATGTTAGTTGGAGCGCTCACCATTTGATGCTGTGAAATCAATGGCCACTGTGAAGTGAATCTGAGTCCTGAAACAGATGAATACGGAGAAGGATGCTGTTACCAAAGGGAGGGCAGGAAATCAAAACTCGCCATGAATGCAGAGCCGACTGCGGGTCGCAGCACTGCGGCTTAATGAGGGCTGACTGGGTCGAACTACCATTCTCCTTCTGACCAAACAACTCATATTCTCTCCACCTCCCAAGGTCTACTCCAAAAATGTTGTCACATTTACACACTTTGGTTTAGAGCCCTAATTCTGCCAATCTGTTCAGAAGCAGTACTGCAATTACTCAGGTTTCAGTCTGCTCTCTCCTCCAGCTCTCACCTGGGAAGCGGTGTGCCACACCTCAAAGCCCAGTTAGGCAAGTCATCCCAGCTACCATGCATGGCCAGACATCTGTCTGTTCGGCTAATTTGAATTCAGACCATCCCTGACATTTTTTATTGAAGTGATAGAAGACAAATACCAGGGGCAAAAGAATCACAGTCGGGATCGAACTGCTTTTTTTTGCCAAGTTAAACATAAAAGGAATCTATCTCAGTTTGGTTGGTGTTCACATGTGCAATTTTAATATGCAAGTCTTACAGACACACATGGTACATGGGATCATACAGGTCCCTACAAACAAATCACAGATGTGCTGTTAAGATCTTAAAGCTATAAAAATATGTTGTTGGGTTGTTTTTTTACCAGCAGAGAGCACAAATGTACCTGTGGTCAAACTCAAGCAATGTTTGGATCTTGAAATGATAATCATGTCTTCAAAGATGTAATAAAACAGTGGCAAAGTGAAAAGCCGCAACCCACATAGCAAAACCTGGAAAAGTGATAAAGACGGAGTAATTTCCCAAATGGTTTCGATAAACACACATAATGAGTGAAGGGAGCTGGTTTAATGGTTTGACAAAATACATGCAGAGGAAAGATATTGTTATTAACAATGCATCAAAGCTGCACAAAGAAAAAGATCCTCTCCCGGTTCTCTCCATTCTCAGTAGTTGTTTTTAAATATTTACATCGTCTTTTCGAGGCGCGGGAGCATTTACACTACACTGTTTAGTGTGAACCATCTCATCCATTATATTCTCCATCCTAATCTTGATCAGTGTAATCATCATTATCATCAATGGAACATTTTAATGATTTCCACTCAATGCATCTGCTGTAATATCAATCTGCAAGCGGCATTACAAAATGTCTGACCAAAAACCACCAGACATTTTTTATTCATGAGCCATGCAATAATGATAGCCAGGACCTTGAAAAGAAACTAAACATGGCCTAACTACTCTCCGCTGGATTTGCCTGTTTCCCATGAGAGACAAGCTGGGAGACGGGGAAGCGGAGTTGAGATCAAAGTGTGTGCTCTTTCATTGTGATTAACACTGATTGCCTTTCCTGACTTCACCTCCATTCAGAAAACCCTGCAAGCATTGTATTGGAGATAATGGCGGTTTTCTCCTGGGGAAACTCTGACCCCAGCTCATTAATCAGCATTGAGTTAGACTGCTCGACTGACAAAGGGGAATTGTTGCAATGGCATGCTGCCTCCATTTAACAGTCTCTGCTGATTTCTATGGTTAGCTCTGAATGTGTGGCTAGAAAAGCAAGGTGGTGAGCTGGAGTTAAGGTACAGCCTCGGACAGTAGAAACGGCCACAATAGAAAGGGAACTGTCAGTCAAACTGGCAATTGGGTCATCAAAGCAATAGAAGCCCAATATAACACTTACATAGCAATTACTGCATTCTGCAGACAGCTGAAGCACGCACAAAGAAAGCTGTCATTTTCATCTATATGAGCTTATGATTGATGTCTTCTAGAAACAACCTCTAACCTCTTTGAACCAAGTGCTGCAGTGGAGCGCTGGCTCTCTGCCCTCTGGTCTGTATATGCACCTGGGGGATTCAATGTTCCCATTGTTGTTTAGATACAGGGTACAACCATTATTTTCCCCCCTCTCCACCTCTTTCTCTGTCGTTCTATATGTCCTCTCCACCCTGCTACCCCTCCATCCTTCCAGATTCCAAGAGGATATGCTGGATGAACAGGTTGGGAAATCAGGGGATTCTCATTGGTGCCACTTTCTATTAAAACAAAGTGCTGTGAGACAAACAGGTCAACAGACCATGGACACACACACACACACACACACACCCCTCGGGGGAATCAGTATCTGCTGCTGTCTGTCTGTGGCCAACTGGAGGAAGAGTTACTTCTCTCAATGCGGTTATGACTGTGTTCAGTTAAATGGCTTCAGCTTCACTCCTTGTTTTACTTCGCTTGCGACAGCACTGGGGATTTGTTAAAGAGCTGGAGCTCACGATTGTTTGAAACTGAAAAATCAATACTTGATTGTTGTTGCCTTATATGCCACAATAGAGGGGTTTTTTTTGCTGGTCCTCTTGCAAACCACCAATGGCTGTTGGCCTTGAGTTATTTCTCTTTTTCCTGAAATCCTCCACTCTAACTGGCTATGGTCATTGAGTGTGGAGAGTCATTGTTGTTATCTTTCATCATTTAGACACACTTCCTTCAGTGATGTGCTAGTCCACACACACATGAAAGTGCCCACATAGTTCCCCAACATTTCTCACATTATTTGATTAGAAGTGCATCAATCTGACAATAATTTTCAAATGGCCTCCTACAACTCTACAGTGCATATGCCTCAGAGCTGGCAGTCAAAAATCTCAATATGGGCTTCACTCTGTCCTTTCACTTCACCATTAACTCGCTTTGGCGTCTCCTCTGCTCTCGGCTCTGTGCATCTGAAAGTGACAGTCCATCAGCTGTTCAGTATGTGCATCACCTTGGATTACTGCAATTGATTCAAAGAGATAGAAACATATCAGTGCCTCACTGACTTTTCCCTTTAATTCAGCCTGACAAGCAGCATATGTGAAATCTGCAATCTGGGCAATCTGGGTTGGGATATTATATGTAATGTAAATGAATGTGTCAAAGAATGGAGTTATTCCCACAATCTCATTAATATGTGTTGGTAATTGGCCAAGCCAGACCATATCAATGAGCAAATCTGCACAATGTTTTTACCATTTAATGAGTTTCGCCCAGATAGATGTGGTGGCACAACAGTAGAAGTTATAGAAAGTTCGGGGAGATCTAGGCTTGTAAGACTGGGATTGCAGAAAACTGTCATGACAGTTTCTTGTTGGGGCAATTCCCTGGACAAAACTGAATACAACCATCTCATACATAAATTTAAAGTGAAGTGCTCTGCCTCTGCTTCTGTACATGAACAGGACTAACGGTGGCCCCTCTACGTCAGAACAAGACCTGGAAGCAGCACAAAGCTTAGGAGTCCACCACAAAATATCTGAAATCTAGGGCACAGTCCCATCTCCTCCTTCCTGTGTTTCTATAAGCCCCTAAGCTAAACAAATTAACAAACCACTCTATAACATGATATCATGTACAGGTCTGTACAGCAAACTATAGGCAGGCAGGACTCGCATCTGAGAAACATCTCCCTATTTTCAGGAATCAGTGATTATTGGAGAAAAAAAATGCCATCGTTCTATAAAAATGCCATATTGCATTCTGACCACAAAGCAGACTTAAACAAAAAGAAAAAATCAACACACCAATATCATTCTCCCATTCCAGGATTACAGGATATTTTGGGATGAAACTATTAAACCTTAATAAGACCTTCATACAATGCAGGCCCAACATAAGCCATTACCCGGGCAATCTCAGTGAAGATTTAATTTAAAAAGAAACATTTTAATACGGCATGTAATGAAAAGAATATAAATCTTTCATTAGCCTCTCAGAATCAGATAAGTATGTGCGGCTTTTGGACCTTAATGATCTCTATTTTCCTATATCCCTACCCCACTTGAACATTAATGAAATTAATGAAAAACCAATTCACTGTGAAACCAGTCGGGCTATGTCGGTGTGACAGGAAAAGAAATCACTTTTTTACCTTCTTGTGTAAAAAAATCATCTAAAATTTAACATGCTAGTGACCGTGTTTTAGAAAGCGAGCGGTGGCAAGGCAAACATACTTGAAAGGAGAGAAATCAATACCACATATCTGTAACATCAAATCTGGGTTTCAAATCTGTTTTATTCAACCTGCTGCTCAGGCAGCGAGCGTCTGAAAAAGAACTGGCTGCTTCTCATCTTTCTGAATGGGGGTTTTGATTAGAACAGGTTTGGTGGGCATCCAAGTTTAGTTTATTTTTGCAATTTTTACACATTTGCAAAGATACAAGTACAAAAGTTACAAAGTACAGAAATAAGTCTGGAAATGTTTGTGGACAAATACTGATAGCGTGTAATTGTAACATGGTGGTGATCCGATTCTGGGATTTCTGCCATTAGACTGTTTTTGTTTTTCAGCCATAGATATTATGCTGCGTTCATGTGCTGGTGGGAAAGTACGACAAACGTACTGCTGGCTTCATCAATTAGTTTGCATGACTACTGTCATACAGTAGTTTTGTGATATACAGTATATAGCTAAAGCTTTTTATGATGTTAAAACAAAACATACTTTGCTTCTATGTTATAAATTATGTTTGCTAACATTACTGTATTCTCCATAGAAGAGATGAAGGCAGCTGATCAACTAGGGATCCAGAAAGTGATCATGAATTAAACTGATCATTAATTAGCTCAGGTCTAAACTGCATCACCATGAATGTGAATGTGTTAGCTAGCAAACAGAGCAACTTTGCGATAATAAGCATTAACTATGAAGACCGGTGAGATTTCACAGGAGCCTTTGTAGTTGCGTCACAAATCTCCTAGCAACCACAGCTGGCGCCATCATGGAGATCCATTAGAGAAATGGCTGCGCACAAATAATGTCTAAATATATAACTAGGCAAGAAAAAGGGATATCTGAAAAAATAGAGGTGGTGTGGGTGTAGGTCCATTCATTAATATTAATGCTCCATTAAGGTAGATTTGTTTCCCAATGTACGTTGTAGTAACACCCTAAACTGTCTTGTCTTTAGCACTAGTCTCTAATCCCAAACATTCTTGAGTTGTAGCATCACAAGTCAGCTCAGTTAACCTGAAACAAACAGTTGGTTTTGGCTTTGTAACAGTGTTTTCCCTATATGTTTTCTACCATGGCGGCCCACCATGGTAAGATCATTACCCACCATGCTAAAAGATATTTGCAAAATAGTTTTATTTTTACTCCAAGTGGTCTCTTTAAGTAAAGAGGCAGACAAGATACAACTGCAACACAGGCAGTGCGTTTCCTCATCATCTCCTCAAATTCACCTCAGCTGTCCAGTCAGACCGAGCATCTGAGATCCAACAACACCAGAGACAGACTTAAGCTGATGCTATCTGGATCTAGACTCTAAAATTCAAGTCAAGATGCTAAATAACCTTAAGTTAAAGAAGGGGAAATCACTTTGCAAAGGCTATGGAGATATTAGATTTCTCTCCAGCAACAAATCTACTGTAACTTTACTTTAGCGATCAATTGTGTTTTGGTTATATTTATTCATAGCAGTAAAGTCGAGTTAATCTTAAATGTATTCTGAGTCTGAGTCATATTGCCTAGCAGTAATTTTCTGATTTAATAACACTGGTTCTGAGGTGAAATCCTTATTTATTTATTTTTTTGTTTTGTTTTGTTTCATGTTTCCAGAGGCATTTATGGCAGCTGCTTTCCAACAGATCTGTTTTTGATAATACCTGCCAGACTATTCTTAACTCTGTTGCTCCTTATAACGCTCTACACTGGGGAGCCAAACGACAGTGGAAGGCAGAGAGACTACAAGTCTTTTATGACATTTTGAAAGAAAATATCAGAGGGAGGAGGAGTTAAAGATACTAGAGCAGCTTTCCTCAGCGATCTCATATCAAAGAATTGCCATAATCCAAGGGTGTTTTTCAAAGTTATAGAATCCCCCCCAGTCATGGACCGGATTAGTTAACAGGGAGATTTCTTTCGTTTTTCGCTGTTTTGAAACCATTTCTGTCTCATCTCTATCAGAAGCTGTATCTTGTATGAAGTCCACCACTTGCCCCCTTGACACTGTTCCAAAAAAACTTAGCTTCTGTTTTAATCTTAAGTATTACAGAAAGTTGTTTCAAGCCAACAAATAGCTTTTATGAATCAAACAACATTTCTGAGACTCCAATTCCAGTCTGGTTTTAGAGTAATGTATCGTCCTGAGACTAGTAAGTAACCAATGGCCTTCCTTTAACAGCAGATTCAGGTGAAAGTTACAATTAAATGCTTTTAGATCTTAGTGTGGCCTTTGATACTGTGAACCATGCGATTTTACTTGAATTGGTTCAGCTCGTATCGCTCACATAAAACATTCTCATGTCATAATAGGAAACTCCTCTTATCCTTTAACACTTACTATCTGTGGAGTTTATCAAAGTTCAATATTTCTGTCCACTGCTACACTTGTGATACACAGATATACAGATCTACCACTGAGACCCAGTGACTCCAGCAGCCTAGCGTCTCTCAAGGAAAGCCTCAGTGATAAAACGAGCAGGATGTCATTGTTTCATGATGAACAAGGCACTCAGTCAGCCACTGTAAAGCCAGCTGCTGGAAATTTGGGAGTACTTTGTGAGGCTGACTTAAGCTTTGATTAACAGGTAATGAGAGTGGTGCTGTGTTGTTCCCTTCAGTTGAGAACCATGTTCAAAATTAAGCCACATTTATCATTTAGTCAACTGAAGAAAGCCCATTCATGCTTTTATCTCCTTGTGTTTAGACTACTGTGAGTGTCTTTATACTACATCTTTTTGGTTTTTTCGGTTAATGAACAGCGGTTTGAACATCAAACTGCTGCTGGAAACG
Source organism: Centroberyx gerrardi (assembly GCF_048128805.1). Lineage (NCBI taxonomy): Eukaryota > Metazoa > Chordata > Actinopteri > Beryciformes > Berycidae > Centroberyx > Centroberyx gerrardi. Next base: position 10,454,478 of record NC_136010.1, read on the forward strand.
CATCAAAATGCATAATTTCCTGTGCACTGGCAGAAAGACCTACCCAGCACTGGCTATTTAGAACAGCAAATGCTGCGTTCATCAACTAAGTATAGTTTGAATCACTATTGTGATAAATCAATCTGCAATAGAGAGTAACAAAGCAGACATTTTCCATGAAATGATTATATTTTAATAGCATGAAATGGCCATGCCAATGTGAAGAGGTTAGCTAACGGGTAAGTTTAGGCAAATAAAACAACTTTGGTTAAGATTAGGGTCGGGTTTAGGCAACTGAAACTTTGATTAGGGTTAGGGTTAGGTAGTATTGGTATTATCCTGTGACTCTCCCTGCATCATCCGTCGACTCTGCAGTTAATGGAAAGCCACTGGCAAGGCACTGGCCAACGCATGTCGCTCAGACGCCTCGTCTAGGTGGGTTAGGGTTAGGGTTAGGGTTAGGGTTACCTAGGGTTACCTACCCAGACCAAGGCTTTGGTCATACGGTTAGGGTTATGGTTGAAAATTAAACTTAACTAAGACATCATGCTCATTTCACAACATTTCATGAGACCAGGCTGGTATGAAAACCCAAAGGTCACAAGGGATCATAAAACCACAAATTCCTGGATATGTTTTACACATTCACAAATGTTGACATACAACCACAAGTTTCAAAAATGATTTGTGAAAATCAGTTGGGTTTTTTTACAAATTCACAATGGTGAAACATTTGTGGACAAACAATGGTAATGAGCTCAGATTCAGATATGAGTCCTACTTGTGACATTTATTGCTTGTCAGTTGCCCCTCTCTTCCTCCCAGTTTTCCTATCATGTCTCAAAGGACAGATTTGATAATAGCACAGAGCTCTGAGGCAAAATGTGCAGTAGAGGTAAGGATGAAAACACTCTTACCTTGAGTGTGTATGTGTATGTGTATGTGTGTGTATGTGTGTCCATTAGTGTGAGTTAGAGAAAGACCAATAGGACAGATCTGGGACACGCAGCCATCAGTGGCAAAGCAGCAGAAAACTAAAACCAGGGCAGCCACTGATCCATTGAGAAACATTTACATACGTGACAGGTTGGCCGCCTTTAATTAAGCTCTAAGATCCTCTCCATATTTTATCATAGTCATTCATATTCATTCACACTGTGGCCAAGGCTGCAGACAAGATTGTGTCCTTTGGGGACACACTCTGCCCACATATGGAAAATTCCAGGCCACTCAAAGTAAATGCAGTTCTTAACATTGAAGTGAATGTGGACTTGTGCTAGTCCAAGAACTGCTAGAGGCAGCAGGGGAGATGGGAAAGAGAATGAGCTCAGGGAACTGGAGTAATGCATCTAAATGTACTGTAATCTGGGTCTTAAACTCCAGGTTGTGCAGGAGCGCCTGCTCTCTAATGTAAATGTTACAGTGTTTCTGTGGTCAGCCAGTCCAACAAGCAGTACAATTACACTGTTATTGCTTAGGTGACCATAAGGAGCCTGGTTCAAGCAATGTGCGCAAAGCAATTGGGTAACACACAAATATACAGTAACAACATAACTGACACACAAACATGTAAAGAACTCACCCTCCTTTGATGTAATCCAGGAAGGTGTGCTCCGACTCCACACTGAATGACAACAATGACACCTGAGAAACAAAGTCCAAGCAGATTACCTAATGGTTATCTTGCACCTTGGCAATTAAGGCGAGCAAAATTCACCGATTTACACATTAACCAATGACCCCTGGGCTAACCACCCGCAAAATGATTCATCCAGGCAGAATGAGTTTGACGCTCAGCGGCATATTAGTATTGCAATCACTGAGAGAACATCCATGTGGCTGCGCACTGATGGGCCGGTGTGATGGATAACTAGCCTCAGATTTTAATTATGCAGTCACCGTATTCAACTGGAGCAGCCAAAGTGCTCCGGCAGTAACGATGCTGTGGCTCACTTATAAACATCAGTCACTGGCCCTCACTAATAGGACGTAGACAAGAGTCCCTTTATGCATTACTATGGACTTGGGGTCATGAGTACGTTTTCCCATCTGCTAATATTCACTGTCTGGATCATAAGCCTCGGGACTGGGAATGGAACAAACACACTTAACGGAGCTGAACTTCTACAATCCACTTAGCGGAAACTTCCTGATGAATACAAAAGCGAAGCAGGGCAGAGGTGTGAGTGCACCTGAAGGTTGGTTCTTATCTCAGAACTCAGACTCACCGTCCCCGAGTTGATGTATCTCTTTTTCTTTATTTTCTTCTTGGCATTCACCACCTAGTACCAATGCAGAGCAGAGAGAAGGATAATGATAATGTAAACTCTCAGCACAATTCTTTTTATCCAGCCTTGGGCGAGTAATAAAAACATCTTTGTACTCCTCCTCCATGTTTGTAAGGGTAATGGAGCATGGGGACTGAATCCAATAACTGCAGTAGGTGAGAATGAGATAGCATTGATCATGCCTCGCGGGTGGATACAGATTATTCAGGAGGATTTTAAAAGCATGTATACTGTACTGTATATTTTACGTGCACTTTACCAAGCCTGGTGAAAATAGAGCGCAGTCACCCATGACCCATATCTCTGCCCAAATCATTTATTCCTAACAAACAAATGGTAGCCACACACAGACAGAATTACAAATTTGTACTGGTATGGGAGAATGTATAATGTGTTTACATACATACACACACATACATAAATATATAAGGCAAATAAGCGAGGAGAGCTGATTGTGAGAGATTATAGTACACCCTGCCATAAATGAATTGTACATTCAGTGCCTGAGGCCTAAAACATGTATGCAGGAGCAAGCCATCAAGGTCAAACATTTCTGCTGCTCATTCTATGAGTCCACACACATGCATAAAAGACCAGCCTCGGGTAAACTGTGCTGAATAATAAAGTCAAAGGTAGGTCGCTGTCTTCTATACTCTCCTCTTCTCCTCGGGCTGATCTCCTCCGTTCTGCCTCTCTGGTTCTGATGTTTCTCCTCACATCTCCTCCCATACAGATAATGCCTTGTAGCACCACAGCATCACTCACTGCCAAGTTCACATTACATCATACAGACATCACTCTCAATTACACCTGCCCCTGTTAGCATTAGGCTACTGTCAACTCCGATACAACTTAGGGAGCTAATGTTTGTGGCTTTCTTGCATGTCAGATTCGAGTACACAGGAATCTACAAAGGGTGCAACAAATTGGCCCATGACCTATTCAAACTCATTTTTGTCAGTAGCGAAAAGGCAATGTCATACAGTTCTTGGCCACATATTGAAACTAATGTGATTCTTGGGGACTGACATGGCGAAGAGTAACTGAAGAAGCTGTTCTGTTTCATTTTCCTTATTGAAAACCAGAAAGGTCTGGTGAAGGTTAATGAATGCACCTGCTTCTGCCATGTCAGCAGCGTGAAAGGGCAAGTCTGCATGCTACTACTCACTCATTCCATCTCTCTCTCTCTCACTCTCTCTCTCTCTCTCTCTCTCTCTCCATCCCCATCTACCGCTCGCCCTCTCCATCTCAATCTCTCTGTTGGCCCTATTTTTTCCTTAAGTCACCTCCATGACTAATTCAGAGGCTAATGTAACATGGCAAGTGTTTTAATGAGCAGGGACCAGTAGGAGCCTCCCAGGGTCTAACAGTAAAACCCAATTTGCCCCGCCGAGAACTGTCTGAAAAAATGCAAATCGAGTTTTATTGCATTCCCTCTCAACTCAACTCAACTCAACTCAACAACACACACAGAGGAAAACAAAACAAAAGAAGGAGACAAACACAATAGAAGAGGAGAAAAGATCAGAGTGATGATAAATAATGATGATAATAATAAATAGTAAAGGCACATGGTCACACAGAGCCCAAGTGACAACACAGACCTACAGAGACTCCAGGAGAAATACCTGAGCTGGTTAAGTTAAGTTAGGCACAGTTAAAAGCTAGTGAGTAGAAGTGTGTTTTAAGATGACTCTTGAAGATCTCAATAGTGGGGGAGAATCGGATGGTGGGAGGAAGAGAATTCCATAGTTTTGGGGCAGCGATAGAGAAGGCCCTGTCCCCATAACACTTAGTCCTGGATCTCAGGACAGACAGAAGTCTTTGGTCAGACGATCTCAGTACTCTGACAGTGTGATATGGGGACAGGAGTTCTGTAATGTAAGAAGGGGCGAAACCATTTAACACCTTGTAAACAAACATCAGGATTTTAAAGTCAATTCTGTAGCTAACAGGCAGCCAGTGTAGGGAGGCAAGAATGGGAGTAATTTGTTGGAGACGGGATAAACAAGACTGAGTGATACCAAAATATAACGAGTTGCAATAATCAAGGTGGGATGATATGAAGGCATGGATGACTTTCTCCAGGTCAGAAGTATAGAGAATTGAGTTTGGAGATGATGCGGAGCTGCATGAAGCTTAATTTTACCACCTGATTGATTTGTTTGTCAAACTTCAATCCTGAATCGAATATGACTCCAAGATTTTTTGCATGTGGTTTAACAGAGGGGGCCAATGGGCCAAGATGAGGAGAAATAATGTTGGTCAAATGCTGTGGTCCAAATAAGATAACTTCAGTTTTATTCTCATTGAGCTGAAGAAAGTTTGCAGCCATCCAGGATTTGATGTCTTGAAGACCTTAAGGTCTTAAGGTCAGTTAGTTTGGTGTAGTTATTAGGCTCTAGGGGGAGGTAGATCTGTGTATCATCCGCATAACAGTGAAAAGAAATGTTGTGTTTTTGAATAATGTGGCCTAGCGGAAGCAAATAGATGGAGAAGAGGATTGGACCAAGTATGGAACCTTGGGGGACACCACAGGACATGGGGGCAGAGGAAGAAGATGAGTCGCTAATAGAGACACTGAAAGATCTGTTAGATAAATATGAAGAAAACCAATTTAAGGCAGAACCGGAGACCCCCACCCAATGGTTTAACCTGTGAATGAGAATGTAATGATCTACTGTATCAAAGGCTGCAGTTAGATCTAGGAGCAAGAGGACGGAGCAGTTACCTGAGTCAGCAGCTAGAAGGAAGTCATTAGTTATTCTCAGTAATGTAGATTCAGTACTGTGAAGAGCTCTGAAACCAGATTGGAATTTTTCAAAAATGCAGTTTTGAGCCAGGTGGGACAACAGTTGGTTAAAAACTACTTTTTCAAGGATTTTAGAAAGAAAGGGGAGTTTGGAGATTGGTCTGTAATTATTGAGGACGGATCTAGATTCCGTTTTTTTAAAAGTGGCTGAACCACTGCATGTTTGAAAGATTGGGGAACATGGCTGGTTTCCAGAGAGCTATTAACAATTGAAAGAATGCTGGGGCCAATGGTGCCAATAACTTCTTTGAAGAGTTTCGTTGGAATAATGTCGAGAGAACAGGTGGAGGTCTTCATAGAGGAGATAATATGATGAAGTTCTGGTAGAGTGATGGAAGTAAGTGAATTTAGAACTGCAGTGTTCTCAGAGGAGATGGATAGGCTATTTACAGGTGGACTAATACTAGCTCTGATATCAAGTACTTTGTCTCTAAAGAAGTTTAGGAAATCCTCACATTTAGAGGCAGACACTTCTAAGCAGGGGGTGGGAGTGGAGGAGGTGACAGAGTTTAACACACTAAAAAGTACCCTGGGATTATGGCAGTTTTTGTCAATAAGATTGGAAAAGTATTGAGCCCTGGCATTTTTGACAGCCAGCTGGTATTTATCCAAGAGATCCTTCAGAATTTGAAATGAGATCTGAAATTTATCTCGCTTCCACCTCCGCTCTGCCCTTCTGCATGCTCTCCTTATTTCTCTAATATTACTGTTATTAAGCCATGGTGAGGCCAAAGGCTTACGTTTTTTAGTTTTGACCGGTGCAACAGAATCAAGGGTGGCCGAAACAGTATTGTTGAATAGTGAGACAAGTTCCTCTGTGCTCACATGAGATGGTGCAGCCTCGATACTGGTAGTGATGGAAGCCTCTCTATAGGCTTCTGCAAACCTAGTGGCAGTGGAAGAGTTTAGAATGCGGGAGCGGAGAAGAGCAGGGCGGCCAGGAGAAGCGTCTGGCAAATCAAGGTCAAAAATGATTGCCCTGTGATCAGATAGGTGAAAAACCTCTATCACAGGGTTGGAGATAGAGAGACCTGAGGAGAGAACTAAATCTAGGGTATGGCCTTTAACATGGGTTGGGCCATTCACAGATTGTTGGAGACCAAAGGATTCAAGTAAATTTATAAAATCACGGGTCATGGCTTCAGAGGGACAGCAAATGTGGATGTTGAAATCTCAGAGAATGAGAATATTGTCATATTTCGGAGCAATGTGGGAGAGGAGATCAGAGAATTCACTGATAAAATCAATATTGGGCTTAGGGGTCTTAGTCTTAGTGTATACTAGTAGGCAGAAAACCGGCGGGGTGCTATCTATCACAAAAGCCAGAAATTCAAAAGATGAAAAGGGGCCTATAGAGATAATGGAGCACTTGAGGGCATTTTTGTGAATTACTCTCATACTCTCACCACCTTAATGGCCTACCTCATCCGGTCTGCTGCACCACTTGACCTATCAGATGCTTAATACCAGGTAGGGCCAGTAAGGAAGTAGGTTTAAAGGATGTTAATCTCACGTAGCCACAACTCCAAGTCAAATGACGGAGGTCTAGAGAAATTCTCGTCATTAAGCGTGGGACAAGACCTTGCTAAGCCAAAGGCAGCTTTGATTAGCTCAGAGTTTGAAATAGCATTCTCTCATAAGCCCCCAGAAATGGCACCTCTGGTTGGTCGGTTTGTTTTATGCCTGGGTAGAACAAGTTTCCATTGTTAGCTTACCTACAACGCTAGATAATATACAAAGTTTTTGGGTAAATTAAAGGAGCGAGATAAAAATGGATTAAACATTTTGAATCAAGACTTATTTCTGTTTTGCCAGAAGTATGCTGATTACAGATCAAGGCTCTAATGTTGTCCATTGTTGTTTGCGGCTTTTCATTCACTAGCTAACTGTAGATAGATAGATAGATAGATAGATAGATAGATAGATAGATAGATAGATAGATAGAAAACTTTATTGATCCCAGAAGGGAAATTGAGTTGTCACAGCAGCCAAGACACACAGATGACAAAATACATTAAAACACAACAGATAAGAACGCAAGAGGCGATTATGGCTAAAAAACAAGTGACTAAATGAATAAATAAAGATATAAATACTTGACAAGTTAAAAATAATAAAAGTTAGTCCACAGACGGTTTAATGTCACCAGGCCTGGCAAAGGCAGATGAATTGTAGAGTCTGATGGCACCTGGTAGGAATGATCTCCTATATCGCTCCTTTACACACCGGGGTTGAATTAGTCTGTTAATAAAGGTGCTCTTTTGCCTGCCTATCATGTCATGGACGGGGTGGGAGTAGCAGCGTCCTTGTTGTTGCTACGGCAGCAAACAAGGGAGCACCAGTTCCAGGCTCTGTCATAGCGATATTTGACAGCAGCCCACAGCGTCGCTGCCCTTTTCTAAGTAACTGTGTATAAATTTCTCCAGACCTCCATCATTTGAGCCAGCAGTGTGAGTACACGAGAGGGGAATGTATGCTAATGCTAATGCTAAAGCTAGATTGTATGCTAAGGATGTACACACAATACGTCCCCTAACTTTGTGCACACAGCAACTGTGCTAGGTCTGATACACTTGTCCTTTAAGGCGACTTTTATCATCTAATCATGCCAGGACGCATTAAGCGACAGGAAAAAATTGGATTTTGCTCACATATCAGATCTTCAAAATCAGATATGACATAGGTAAGGTTTGCATTGTGATTTGAATTCTGCTTAGTCTGGACATCCAGCCACAATGTGCATATACAAGCAATGTAAACAAATTTTGAGGGAGAGTGGGAAAAAGTAATGCAGACACAGATTTGTAACAGCTATTTATAGTGATAGTGATGCATACAGTGATGTGATCTTTAAAAAGTTTAATTTTTTAAATCAGATCTCAAACATCATTGATTGGCAATCATGTGCCACGGAGGGCAGATAGCTGCAGGTTTTCATTCCAACCAAATACTATAGCAGGTGATTTCACTGATTAACACACCGTCAACCAGAGAGGAGGAACTCATCAGTGAAATCAGCTGATGTTGTCTTTGGTGGGAATGAAAACCTGCAGACTCTTTGGCCCTCCGTGGCACATGATTGCCCATCCTCGCCCTAGTGACACCGCTGCCTCTCAGGGGAAATAAGGATTTAGGGTGATCACCGTGTCTGACCGGGGTGAGAGCCCCCTGTCTCTCCATCTCCACTCACCTCATACACGTTTAACTGGCTCTGACCCCGACAAAGCTCTTTGAAGCTGGTGGTGAATTCACCGATGAAATCATGGCTGGAAGAAAAAGACAGCACCAAGTCAAACAGTGTGCAGTTAAATGCAGTAGATAAACCTCTAAGGGTTTGTAGATGGAGGAATTGAAGATCTCTGTCACTGCTGCATAGATGGAATATATTAATCTATATCTGTGGTTAAGTCAGAATGATTGTGGTTTTGATGATAGGTTTTCTATTGAGTGTGAAAAAATGAATGAGGATCTGATGCTAAGAGATTGTCATGATGATTTAGAGAATTTGCATAAATTAAATGATTGTGAATGAGAGACTCTCAGACAGCATAAGACAAAAATTCTAAATTACATGGCCATGAAGTAGTAATCAAGACTGTGTGTGTGTGTGTGTGTGTGTGTGTGTGTGTGCGTGTGCGTGTATGTCATTACCTTCCGTCTCTGTCCCAGTCATACACTTCCACCTTGATTGTCCTGTAAAACACATCACAGGGGGGGGGGGGAGAGTGTTTGTGTGTGTGAGCACACTGATGTAAGATGTGGGCCACTACCTAAATGTCCTTCAAGGGAAACTTCCCAGAGAGCATTTCTGAAATGACTCTGGTCTAATTAAAAGATGAGGAGGAGCTGCCGGACTCACACTGTGTGTGTTTGGTCTGGTGGGGAAAACAAGCTATTAAAGCTCATTAACCGTTAAGTACAGGCTGAATTAGATCAATCATAGAAAGCCTGCGCTCTTCAAACAACTGTTTTGCATCCAAAACATCTTTCAGGGGATCTATGAAACTGAAAAAAGAAATAAAATCAATTACTTCCTCCAAATTACAATGTGCTGTACACAAAGATTGGGCAGTTTTGAAAACACATTAGCTATTGACAATACTTTGAAAACTGTAATCAAACAGTCAACTAAGGCTGAGACCATTAAGAAGCCACAAAGAAGTTTCAGTCTCACAGCCAAATTAGTCAAAAAAAGTAGGATGGTAAACTGGCAACAAGGACACCCAAATTACCAAATTATTTATCAGTGAATTAAAATTTCAAACCAAAGTTTGCGTGTGAAGCCGGAGCCTTACTCTATCTCAGAGAAGAGAGAGCAGGTTGATAGAGATGCTAAAAGTTTGGGCGAAGCATTTTTCCTGCACCTGCCAAAGATAGAAAACTAACCTCTTGGGAGGGAGCATATTTTGCAAGTTCCCAAAATAAGTTGGAAGGCGAGAAAACCAAATAAGTATGCCTGAGAGGAATCACAGAGAATGAGGGAGATGGTTCGTCTTCTACCAGTTTTGATGGAAAGATCAGTGGCGCACCACCCCCAGCTCCTGTCAATCATGTGTCAGTGGGTCCAAGAGGAGGTGTAATGGAGGGATGCCCTGCTATCCAGACCTGAACTCATTCTGTCTGCACTAAACGTATTTCCATCCTAACAAACGTGTGCACTCCATGTGGTACAGAGGGAGATAGGGCAAGAAGTATACTCTATGCTGTCTATGCTGTGAAAACCAATGAATTTCTCCTTCTAAATATTTAATAGCACTGAAAAAAATATAAAGCAGCTATTCAGATTAAAGAGAGTCAGAGAGAGTGAGCGATAGAATCTTCCTTGTACCGTCGACTGATTGACAGACATGATAAAAAAAAACACACCTAATGTGTTTTGACACTGGGGTCCAGCGTGGCAGATGATTCCCTAGTGGTGTGTCAGTCAACGTCAATTTTCTCCAATGTCATTTGATGCCAGTAATGAACCAGGGCCATAAACAGTACCACCAAACTAGCAAATCTACGCGGCTAAGAAAGAGAAAATGAGGCCTCAGATCAATTTCATTTCTGTTTCTGTGCCCGCTGCATGTTTGAGTGGAAATGGGAAGCATTTCATTTTCTGATAGCTATTAAAGCCAAACTGTTACAGGAGATTTGACAGCTCCACATGAGACTGAAGGACACGGCTGCGGAGAGGCAATACCCAGGATCATTTCATGCCTAAGAATCACACAAGATGAGAAAAAAAAATACGCCCACGGGGAAAATCTGAAGCACAGAACAAAAGGAGTGGCAAGGAAACCAGGAATGAATACTAACTGGGATAACCTCTAGCAGTCATTCTGTGAACTCTGCATGACATCGAAAGTAGAAAACGCTGTGCTTTTGACAAACGCCTGGGCCATGGACGTTCAATGGATGAGAGACTATAAGCCTCAAAATCAACGCAGCATTTTAAGCCCGCCTCCTTCAGAGATAATTTAGCAAATATCACTTCACATAGGTCGAGCCCAGGTCCATCGTTATTACTGAACCATTACATTTTAAACGCGGTTTGAAATTTGATTTGCTGAGCACTAGTGAACCCAACGACTGAAAATTGGCAAGCCTCTAGTCTACCGTATAGATGTTGGAAGCACGTCAAAATACATCACCGCATACTGTAGATACTTCATACTTGCACCGAAAACTATAGGTGAGACAGTAAATTGCCATAGAATCCCCTCTCCATCAAAATCCTCAAAAGGAATCAGCGGTCTTTCATGCTTCCACTCCATCTGTCTGACCCAATTAGCTTCTCCGGGCAGGTGAGCGGAGACGGCAGCGGTGAAAAGAACCTCTGTTGACACCCAGACCCCGGATCCTCGGGGCGTCAGGATGGTGGAGAGGGCCGGGCTTGACATGTGTTCTTTGACTGCTTCTACAGACTCTCATGGCTGTCTGGTTCTGCACATTTTCATGCTTATGCACACACACACACACACACACGTACACACACGCACGCGCACACACACACTCACAGCAGCACTCCTCTGATGTTCCAACCACCTGTCTCATAGACCAGCATCTACAGAATATGCAGCCGCTCTTCCTCTTCCTCTCCTCCTCCCCCTCTCCTTCTCCGTCTCTTTCTCACTCCTCTATCACACAAGTTTTTTTTTTTTTTGTTCCTGCCAAGAGTCTTCCTGCTTGTCAGCACTCCTGCTAGGCCCTTTGCTCTGTAGAGATTCAGATAAGATAGAAGATGCCACTGGAGAAGCCAATCAGAGACTTATCTGAAATGCTCCTGCCAGTTGTGGACAAATCAATGAACGGCCAGGCAAGTCTAGCAGGTAGTCAGAGATAGGCCTATAATAATTCTCTATTTGAGCGGCAGATAAAATAACAGTAGAAAATCGATGGTGTCTAAATTTGCTGAGCCCAACCCATTTTGAAATGATTACACGACATATTGAAATTCTGCGTGGCTTTGATTTCCCCTGATTCCTCCCACTCCCTCTGAGTGTGTGTATAGTATGTGTGTGTGTGTGTGTGTGTGTGTACACTTTTTATTAACATCAGCCTGCATCCTACCTGTCATAGTCTCCATTGCAGAGCGCTCTAACAGGGATGGAGAAGGCTTGCCATACAGGGTTCAGCGTGTTCTTCACCACCTCGGTCTTATGGCAGATGGTGAACCTGGAGACACGGGGCGACAGGGCACAGGATCCTAAAACACACACCTCTAAGCAAAACCCAATAATAAATCTTCCCACTATAGGTTTGCTTTGGGAGCATGCCTGTGTCTCCACATCAATTTATCTGTATGCAGCTGAGTTCAAGTAATCCCAATCCAATTCTCTTGACCTCCACTGCGTTCCCCTTTGATCTCCACACTAAGCCCTCCTATACACTTTGATAAGTCAAAATGAAAATCCTCTGAGAACAGAGCCAAAGGATGGGCAAACTCACGTGCCGTCCTCGTTGCTCCTGTAGAAGACCATGAACGGGTCCGACTTTCCGAAGAAGTCTTTCTTATCCAGTTTGTTGGCACAGAACTGCATGGTGGCGCAATCCTAGAGAGAGAGAAAACAAGAAAGACAGTCAGAGAGTCAGAGAAATATAAAGACACAAAGAAAGGGAGGACATTGTAAATCCATGCTTCTTCCCCTGTTTGCTTCCTGTTGTTTGTTTATACATGCTGTGTGCCAAGATATAAAAGCACTGAAGCACCAAAATAAGAGCAAAGTGCTGACTGAATTCTAATAAGTCTAGAATGAAACCAGCCAGTGTGCTCTAGTTTCCAAAACCAGCATAGAGCAAATGCATTCATTATCATTTCTTTATTATGCAAGTCCTGCATAACAACTGTGGATGAGATAGGGGATATAAAATTGAAAACACCTTGTTGTACGTTGTCTAATTATAACAGTATGAGAGTCCATACAGAGGCACAGAAATGGATTCTGAAATCCCACATATGGAGAGGGATTGTGTACAAAAAGGATGTGGAGGGTGTGAGTGCAGCTAATGATACATTAGAAAGGCTGGTATTACCATAATTATACTCATTTAGGCAGCATTTCACTGTGCTCTGCCATTACAAGGACAATGAATGCACCCCATAAATGCTTTTGGTGCCAAAGAGTGTCCCTGTGGTCAAGGTATTAGGCTGTATTGTATAATAAGGAGGCTGCATAATGGGCATATACTGGACAACAGGGGGGAAAAAAATATTGTTAATTCTTTGCACACCTTTACAGATAAACATTCACATCAGAGGAAAGCCTACAGAGAATTCTCCATCGCTTACACCCTCTATCTCAGGCTTATGATCTTCTACGCTCCTTTTTTTAGAAACATCGAAGCCCCTGTAAGTCTGAGGCTGTGCTTTATATGCAAGTGGGACTGCAATCCAGGGTTGGACCTTGAGTGTTTCACCTTTATATTTTAGAGCTTGAGATGCCATGTCAGTCAGAATGCGATGCCTTCAATCAGCGGATACAAATAGAAAGGGCTGCTCTTACCCAGGTGGGCTTTTAGGCTGTGAAATGCAGCTATTAAATCTGAATCAGTGTGGTGCTGGGCTGGAGTGGTAATGCGGGGCCTCCATCGATTACTTTGACCCACATCAGTGTGGCTGGCTGTGCCTCTGACCTGCCTCTCACTAACCCACAGCACATTACTCTAGGCCTTGGACACAGATATTACACAGACCAAAGCAGAGCCTCTTTTCTTTACGGCCACAGCTGAAAGAAAGACTGGATGCCAGTAGAAGTAATACATACTGAAATAACTCTCTCAAAGTGTTCTCCTGAAAATGGAGCTGCTTTGATTAGCACTGTTGTTTCCAATCAACACCGTGGAATTGTTGAAAACAAGACTTGTTATTGGGGAGAAAAACAAAGTGAAGAGCTGATTAAAACAGTCAGTGGTGGCTAAATGGACCAGAGCTGTTGTATATCTATTTTCATTTCCCACCGTCATTCTAAGTTATTTTCTGACATTCAGTCTATAAACCAACACAGTTCTTTCTTCCCACCCTACAATAATAGTAGAGAGTATGCTAAAGGGAAATTGACTTTTCCCATTTGCATAGTTGGATACGGATCAGCTAAACTGGAAGACCATCGATTCTACTGTGTAGTATGGCACCAAAGGGTGTCAAGTTCCCCCTTGATGGTGTTTTGCAAGAACATTTAGTTTGTGCAGCCAGGTTCCTCTTGTGGCTTGCTTTGCGGTTTCAAAAAACACCACATCACATTAGAGGAGACTGTGCTAAAGTCAGCTATCCAAGCACTTAGCAAAAATAGCAGCATCTTGGTAAAACCAAGCATAGCACTGACTGTCCTGCTCAGCCTTGACACGGCCTCTACAATTACGGTATCATAGCGACATGGTGCTATAAGCCTTCATTAGGCACAGATAACACACACTGACTCTGATGCCTTGCAGTGTTCTCGCATTTAGTGGGGAAAAAAGGCAGAACATTCATTTCACCAGTCAGTGGGGGTGTGGAGCACCAGGGGGATTTTCAATGTAGTCTGCATCCCTCTTCCCTCTGCTGTGGTCGACCAAGATTTCACTGCATGGGGCAAGTGGCATGGCGATGCATACTGTCACTTTCAAAGACTGGGACTAGCCTCTTAAAGGACTGGGAGTTTGGAAATATGGAACAATGCAGTCAATACTTGAGAATTCACATGATATTAACTCACATCATTTGGATTTAAGCCACATCAGAGTCACATGTATCACCAAATGAATCATGATGGGCCAGAGGATAATATGAAGCAGAAATTAACACAATTCCTCAGTGTAGTTGATTCCTTTCATTTCCGTGTTTGTGCCTAATGTATTATGAATGTACGCCTCAGGTGAAGGATCTTTGTTAATGTGAGGAACATTTTTACATACACAAACTATATGAAAATCAAACAAAACAAAGCACAACTCCCTTTTCCCACTATGTTGGTAAACTGAAGTGTACTTTGCCAAGGTTAATTATTTTCATATTACCAGTGGGTATACTGCTGAGGGAAATACACTATAACCTTACCATCCAAAAAGTCGATGGTAATTAGGCTGATTGGCGAGTGCAGGAATGCGCTGCTGTGATGCTACGATCCATATTAAGTGAATGGTAAACGGGTAAGTGAGTGTATTCATATACTCAAGAGAAAGAGATGGTCGTACTCTGTATACCTTCATATACACTATACTGTACCTTTCCCTGTACTGTGCCAGCACCGCACTGAATGCATAATCAGGCAGGAATAAAACTCCCTGTGGTTTAGTGCTGTCATATGAAAAGGACTGTGTGGTTTAGATTTGAATCAGCCAGAGCCGCGGCTGGACTGTGAGGAGGAACTGAGGGAGAGCCAGCCGCTGAAGCCTAGCTGCTCAGCACGTCACGTGTGCCAGAGATAACGACAGCCAAGAGGGAGCCTTTGATCCATGCTGGGGCTGTTGCTCTGTCTAATGATACCTGGCAAATCCAGCGCGAAGGTGAGAGCCAACCTGCCTCTTAGTTAACGGTCCCTGCAGAAGTTCCCCAGCCGACTCCCTATCTAACCCAAGCTGCTGTATCGCTTCCCCCAAACAAGAGTAGTGATGTTTACCTCAGGGGAAGCAGCAACTCCGCCGGCTCAATTTGTTGCTCACAGGTGGATTACAGAGTAAACACCATCCAGATGGATGATAGCAATTCCAAATTGTTATAATTCACAGGTGTGGGACTTCTACTGACAGCACAGGTTATTCACCCACAATGTGCCTTTTCTTATAGTTTCCTTTCTTTACTTAAACCAGAGTTCAGTTCTGTGTAAACATGGCAGGTTCGGAGTGACATTTCAAGTCTATGTCTCTCTAATCGACTCTGGGAGAGAGGAAATGGTCACTTGTACCAGTAATGATCATTTGCATTTATATTACAAATCACTTCTTGGAGTGGTGCTTGGCAGCGATGACGCTAACTCCTATCATCGCAGATCCACTGCACCTGGTGAATCACAGCAGCCCTTCATTGCGCTCACTGGCTGTAAGCAATGGCACTTCAGTCAAGCAGGACAAAATCACTAATGGTTACTGTGGCTGTTTTATTATCAGTGTGATATCTCTGTGTCACACTAATAGGAGGTTGTTTATTTGTCAGAGTATGGATTATGCTGTTAGTATCAAAACAAAAAACATTCTAAAAGTCAGGCACAGCTACTGTGTGACCAAGGGAATAAAGTGCATTTCGCTCAGCATTTATGGAAGATGTTGACTAATATAGAGAGTTAATATGTTGCAAAGCTTGGATGCATTAGGGATGCTTTAGGATATCATAAAACATGTATACAGTAGCTGCAGCTCGATGGTTTGCTTTACAGCCTCTGAGGGAGGCCAATTGTTCTGACCAATAAGTCTTACTACTTTCTCCTGCTCCACTGGCAGCACTATAATGTGATTATTTACTATCTTCATTTAGCAGTGCAGAGAGAAAGCCAATGGGCATTAGTGGACACAGGCTATTAACACTGATTCATGGATTAACACACCACACATAGGAGGTAATGCCCGTTCCAGTGATTGGAATGAACATGGGCTCATTAAGTAGCTATTCAAACTCATAGCATGTTCACTGTGTACACAATTTTCATATGTCAGATGCAACTGCATAGTGACATGCTGTAATCTGCTGGTTTAATATGTACAGTTAAAATACAATATATCTTCCTGAAGTCAAGGCTTTTAAACAGCTCATTTCACTTCAGCTAGCAAGTCAGATAAAATCGCATAGTGACATGCCATAATCTACCAGCGACAGTAAATATGTTCAATTAAGATACAATATATCTTACTGAAGTCAAGGTCTTTTAAGGTTCGCATTTCAGTTCAGCTAACATGTGAACACTGCCAAACATTTTTTAGGAAACTTACACTGTAAACAGAAAAAAAAATGTACTGGTCTGAAACTTAGACAACAAAAATGTTAATACTTAGGACTTACTCTGCAGTTTCCCAACTCCTCAGCAGACAGGACAATGGTCCCACATTTCTTTCCAGGTATGCCACTGCAAAGAAAACAACAAATAGTATTCTTTTTTTTTTTACCACAAACATTCTTTACAGAGCAACCTTAAAACTGCACAAGGTAATTTTGCATGTCAACAGCCCAAATGGCAATGAGAGGTAACTGTTTGAATTTGAGGACTGCAATACCCAAAAATCATGTAACCTAACATCAGTAAACTGCACACTCCTTGGACCTAAATGTTTTCTTCTTAGTGGCTGATGGAGATGAAAATGGTAATCTACCTAACTGCTTAATCAATGAAGGTTTCTCGCATTTCATCCCAACCCACAGGGGGACTGACGCTCTCAGGACCGATAAATATAAATATAAATAAATAGAAATAAAATATGAACTATCCAGTGTGTGCTCCAGTGCCGCTGCCGCTGCCTTTGCCTTTGGGTAAGCTGCCCAGAGACTTTCTTCTGCTACCCAACTACTGTTTAGTTTTAGCTTTCACTCTTAAGTTTCAATTCATCACTTTCTGTACGCCAAGAAGAATTCCCACCAGTGACCTTTCCCCACTTTCCCCAATAAATATAATTTCAGCAAATACGGCAAATATACGGCATCTCAATTAGTGAGAATGGGATGCTCCTTTTTGCTGCAGCCCCACTCTATGATTTAAGCTGATAAGATGGGTGTATTTTTACATAAAACTCTTGCTTAGTGCAGCTTTGTTGCAATGCAGTATGGCTATGGGATGTTAGAGTAACACTGTCACAGTGTTTATGAGCACACGTTGTAGTGTTTTACTGTTGTAAAAACAAGTTCTGAAGCATCTTAAAATAATGATACAGGCTCTTGGGTTTTTTGCAGTGCAATACGGAAGCAAACTGCTGAGACACAGAAGCCCTCTGATCCCTGTTTGCCAGCACCAGACTGAGCGCTGAAAGCTCCCCAGGTCTGTGGTTGTTTACCACTGATTCCTGCTCCAACAGATTATCAAGACATATGATAGCACAAGGGAGCTTCTCTGACTCGATCAGGCAGTAAACAGAAACATGCATGCAGATCCAACTCTGTATTGTGTGGGGTGCGTGTGTGTGTGCATGCGTGTGTGTATGCGGGTATTTCCAGATGTCTTCTCCTATACATCATCTCTCCAGTAGCTTGCCAATCCAGCGACGCTAACAAGGAGAGACAGCATTGCTCTAGAGTCGATCCTAAATGTTATTTGGCTGGATCTTTTGAAGCAGGACAAAATGAGATTTTTTGATATCCAATCTCTCTTGCCTCTCAGCACCCTTTGCAGCTGTGAGCAGGCAGAGCCCATGCCACCCGCACTCCAACACACAGAGCAAGACAGGATATCTACTTTCCAATCATACAGTAGCACTCCAGCTGCTGACGCTTGTGTCATCTTTCCGGATAAAGAAGGAAATTACACGGGAGTCCTGCCACGGCCCTAGCTGGAGACCAATCATTAGAAGGTCAGCCTTGCTTCAGATCCTCATCAAGCTGTGACAGTTGATCTGACTGACAGTACCTATCAATGGAAATGCACCGCTATTAAAGGAGAGGCAGTCTTTCACTAAAGCAGCAGAAGCTTGCATTATTTGCATGGATACTCTAAAGCATGAACCTGAAACGGCAGAACAACAGTCGTGCCAAGGGACATATTAGTAGATAGAGCATGATTTCCTCCTTCTTATCTGCCTGTGCGGGACCCAAGTGATTTAAGTGTTATTAAAAAACACAGTAAGGGGCCTTTCCATTAACCTTCATTGGTCTCTCTGAGGTTTCCCAGACCCATAGCACATATAATGCTCAATGAAGTAACTGTGCCTCCTGATGAATCAGGTTTGATCAATATCTCAATCGAAATCCACTGACCGAAGCATCGACTACAACTATTGTATATCTATCAGTATGTGCCAAAGAATTAGAAGTATCTCAGCACATAAAGAGTGCAAAATGAAGCCATCACACCCTCAGAGGGCAGGCACACTTCATTCTGTCAGGCTCCTATCCTCCTGCTCCTTAGAGACCAATCTCAAGGTGAATTAACTGTCCTTGAATTATTGATGTTTCAATAGTCGCCACCACGCAGCTTGATGATGCCTCAAATAGGCAGTAAACGCCTTTACCTGTGGGGGCAGTAAACCCTACACACTCGACAGGTCAAGCCATCTCCCTCGGGTCACGACAAGGACCGATATTACTATCAAACTGGGAAATGAGATCCAATGAGGGGCTAAATTTCAGCTACAGACAGGTCAATCTTTGGCACGGCCACCCCCCCCACCACTAATTCCTGCAGCAGAGGAGAGAAAAGGTACCAAAAAGGGCAGTGGTCTTTTCAATCAGGCATGCATTATTGAGGGCAGCAGTTTTCTGTGGCAAAGGTCAGCTAACATGAAGAGCAAGCAAGCACTGAACGGATTAATGCAGTTTCTGTCTTTTATGTCCGACACACAAGTTCCACTTTATCGCACAGAATAACAAATATTTCATTTTAACTCTGCTGGTTCTCTTAGCTTCAGTATAGAGGTGTGGCTGCTAGTGATATGAAGTGTCCTGCATCAGGAGGCCTTCCTCGCTCACCACTCATTCACTGACTGTTTCTCAATGGGGAATGCTTTGATGATGAAATTATGTGAAATGTGTTGCCACTGTCCCATTTCCTGGGCTATCTGCTACGAACAAGACCTCAAGTCTGATGCACAGCGTGAGCTTGACTGCTCCAAGGCAATGTTGGGCTCAATCAGCTGCTCATGTACACCTGTGTCATATTTCACACTCCCCATTGATTCTGCTGCTGCTCGAACATTTGAATATTTAAACAACTATGTTCAAACAACAAGAAAATATCTTGTGCTGTTTAACATGGGGGCCCTTCCAGCTAACAAATGATGTCACCACAGATTACCTAAGTTTCATCGGGGCGACGTTACAACTTACATCATCACAACCGGAAATGTGAAATGTTACGTTGCTATGATGTAAGTTGGTAACATTGTCAGTTGGTAGTTTGCATGTTGTGACAACGTAATATGGGATGGGTTTGTGTGAAGATATAATCAAATATTGTATTCATCATTGGTTTATTCACATTTCATCATGAACTGATAATCAATGACACTACTTGGTCAATATTAATAAATTACAATCAACTGGGTAGAGTAATTGCTATTTAAATTTCTATTTCTAATATTGTGACAGTAATGTAACAACTCTAGTCAGGAAAGACAGGAAAGTAGCTCAGTGTCAGTGAAGACACTGACATGGACGTACTGATGCAGCGACTCTTCTGGGCAAGGCATTCGCACAGACAGCCAACACTGTTACAGTTTACTTGACATCAAAACAACATAAATCAACTGTTGTAGAATTATGCATTTATTCGCTATAAATTTGTAGCTGTTGACGTTGACTCTGAAAGCAAGAGGTTTACTCCTGCGTGTCATTTATCACATTTCCATATCAATTAGCGAACAGCTGCTTCATAGCGCCTCCAGCAACACAGTCATTTACTACAGACTCCTCCTCAAATGTATTCTTAATTTTCATTTTGGTACCTTGTGTTTATCAATGAGGGTTTATTTTGAATTCAATTTCTTTGACTCTGGCTGGCTTAACACTGGTATAAATTAGTTCAAATCTAGAGGGGTTTGCTACAATGCAGATGATATTCACAATAATAATACTGGATCAAATACATTAAAGAGTGGATGATACAAGTGTGTTAAGTATCCAAAAGCTGCTTCACTGCCTTTGAGTTTTGGTACCCAACCAGCCAAAAGAAAAATATAATTTCAAATATTGCACTCTGATTTATTGGCTGGTTTACTGGCTAAATAATCAATTATCTCCTGACCCCCAGGTTGAGGAGCACTGACCAAGACCTGGTCCCAGTTCAGACTGAAGAGAGCGACTGAATGAGTGAAGGGATTAACATCTATATTTGAAGCATAGAACATTTAAGCATTTACGCAATTCCATTTGGCAATTGTGAAGATTTGATGCAACACACAATCAACTGAGAGGAACAAAAGCGGAGTTTACAGGAGCGGTAATGACATCACAATTCAGCGAGTTAAGCGCAGGCAATTGCATAGCATTTTCATGAGGTGGTCTTGTTCAGAAGACTAATGACTGCCTATTATCATCCATGGCTTCTGTGCTTCTGGTGAATCGTTAATGTGATATAATAAAGGCATTAGGGCTTCAAGCATCTCAGCAATACAGGTGCGTAGTGACAGGACTAACCACATGCTAAGTAGTTAACACTATTCAAAGCGTTCTATAATTCATACAGTCAGTTGCAGGCTTCCCTTGGCACCCAACAGACACTCTGCAATATGGTCCTGACCAGCCTACTGCCAGTTGAAGTCCATGATGTGTATTGATGTTCCCTGAAAACCTCAGGTGGGTTTCATATTCACAGTCAGATTAGCATTATGTCAGTGAGGCTAGCTCCCCTACTGTTCCTCCCTCTCTACAGAAACCCAGAGGATCAAACAAAACTTCATAAAGAAAACAAATAAGGAGAGACAGAAATGAAATCCGGGCATTGTAGCATGATGGCTGCCTGTACCGGGGAGGGACTGGAGAGCAGGAAAGTCATACCAATAAAGAGCTGCTCCGTTCTTGTGTGTTTGGCTCTCACTGTAACAGAGAGTTAGCCACAGGTCTTGACAGTTTCTCTATTTGATCAACTGAATGGAAAGAGATCAAGGAGCGTATTTCAGCATCACAACAATTACTTGGCTGAAGTTTCTGATTTTGTTGTTCTGCAGAATACCAAGCAGGACGTTGGGTCCTTTTCTCTCCAGGAGAGAGCACATTCAAGTCATTTATGCAAAAAAAAAAACAGCATCAAAGCATGACATATTGTACTATGGATATTCAGGCTAAATGTATGGCCACTATAATACCTTCTCTAGAGGTGGTTGCCGTCATGAAATAGTGATTCACAATTGCTATATTCTCCATTACCAACCATAAAGGTGGGGTGAATGGAGGTTGGTGAGATTAAAGTCAGGAGAGGGAGAAGGAAGCAATTGTTGATGCTGTTCACATTAGGTCATTAGGATGAGAAATGGTCTTGATATTTAACAACGCTGCAACGTGTCACGCATATGAGAGCGGGGGAGGGCTCCAGGCTCGATAATATGCAACAAGAACAAAATTATTTGCTTCGGCTGTTGTAGTGTGGGTCTACATATTCTCCTACTAGGCATCATGCAATGCAGGCAATGCTACCACGTTAAGAAGATTTTCACTTTGCAATTTCACACCTAGATGGGAATAAGACAAATACATTGTTCACAAGCACCGCTATAAGAACCTGTGATTTCCAATGTAATAAAACCTTATTTCAATGAGATAGGCCAGGTCAGTGAATCTGCTGAATCTCATTGGATGACAAGGGGATTTGGGTAAATGAGCATCTGACTGGTTTGAGTTGAGTCAAAGATAAACAGAGATGGAGGGTAGACTGATAATCTGGCTCTGTGCCATAGTAAATGTTTGGGGCAGTGGGCAGATCATAGTAGAACAGAATTAGACAAGGTTGCCAAAACTCTATGTGGGTTCAAATGGGATTATACCCCTAATCCCCTTGATCTTCATACACCGATAAACAGCCATAATCCTTCACCTCACCAGGATTAAAAAAGGGGATGAAAAGTGCAGTCGGCTAATTCAAAAGGACACTAGAATACGTAGTTTCTCAAAGAGCAAGAGAGAGCGGCTTCGTACTGGCGCTGCGAGAGAAGCTTCTGTATGGGTTTAAAGCAGGTAGCTACAGGCAAACTGTGCTAAGCTCTTTGAAGCTTTGTTAGAATGTGCACAAAGAAAGTAAATAAGGCATAAAATCTGCTGCAGAAAAATGTCAGCTGGTGAAAAATGGATATACAACAGAGAGCAAAGAATACGTTCAGTTTTGGTTTTTTTGCCAGTGGAAAGAAAGGTGCAAGCCATTAGAACTGCTGACAAGGTTAGAGATATATTTTGTTTGAACTGCCGCGCTGAACACAATTATTTGTAAATATCTCAACTAAGTAATTACGTCATTCATTGTATTATCATTACCTTTTTATGCAATACCAAAGACTTGATAGATAGATAAATAATCATCACATTTTCTTTGTTTTGTTGCAGTCATGTTGTGTAACCTCTTGACTCTTATTTACTGGATATTCTAGCTTCATTATCACAACTTCAAACAATGAAACTAAGCCTGTCATTTCTGGGAATTTTGGAGCCACTTATGTACCCACTAATTACTAACACTCAATATGAAATACAATTAAATTTGAAATGTGTTAAGTAATATTTCAGAGATGTAATGAGATTGTTGAAGTTTTGATTACATAAATTATGGTACAGGGCTTTAATGACTGTATCAATGTTTGATTTATTGTCAGGCTAAATAAATGAGCCATTCATCAACCACCTGCAAGCACTAAAAAACGTTTTGACTGTGAAGGAGAGGATTAAGTGGAACTGTCAATCAGAAAGATACTTTCTCTTTCATTCTTGGACTAAAACTACTCAAAGTCATGACAGTGAGTTCACTCACTTCCCTTCTTCTGTTCTCTCTTGCCAACAAGACATTCCCTCTTCTAGAGGACATAACAAGCTGCCCGACGCCCATTTCAATTTCCCCCCGGCAAGAACAGAACATCCTACTCTATCAGAGGCCAAAAGAGATGCCCACTTTCTGACAGGCACACTGATATTAAACGTATGATGTAGGTAGCATTTTATACCACTTTCCCTCTGTGAGTGCATGACATCAAAACACAGTCGTCTCTCATTTCTCATATCCTCACAGTGTCAGGAGGCCGCCGCACCTTTGGCCGCCTCACCTGGCGCTGGGCAGTGACTGATGGAATTCATATCTGTAATCATGTTACACAGGGTCGCCTTGACCTCTTCTGCCGTGGTTACGACTGACTATAGATTGCCTTCTGCCTGTGGACAGATCTGTTTTGGCTGCTGAATAGATTAATAACATAAAGGTGTTGAGCTGGGGCAGCGGAGCGCTCTTACCGAGGCGATGGGGATGCAGGGATTCTTTCTCACCTTTCCGGGAGATGACAGCCTGTGGCCATGACAGAAATGAACAGTGTCTGCTCTAAGTGCAAAACAAATCAGCTAAGCTTATCTGCAGAGTAAAAACCTCCACTGTCCTTGCCGGCTCTTGCACCTGAGGCCCCCCATTATAAGTACGGGGAAATAAATGTATTGCACTATTATCTACAGTGCTTTAAAAACCTACCCTTTAACAATCACTGTGTGTACTAAAAATTCTTTTCATAGCAAGTAATGCCCTGGAAGATTTCTAGATTGTGCAGCCAAATTCCTTCAAGAGTCATAAACAAAGCAATTCAACTAAATGTCAGATTCTGAAGGCCAGGAGGACAAAAAAAACGGAAGCAGATAGTTTCCTATGGTGAAAGTGCAAGCTATTTGCATCTTATGGAATCAAAATGGTTCCTAAAAAATCCCCGTTGCATTGGACAAAAAGGGATCTTGTACAATCAGCAAGGCTGTAGTTTTTCCACACCTAAGCAGGAATACAGATTATTAGAGAGGGACCCTTGTTAGTGTTCAGCCTTGAAGTCCAAATTGGCATTTAGCGAGGCAGCAGAATACTCTAATTGTGTGTGATGTCCCGAGGCAAAGGATGCTGATTACTGTAAGCCGTCTCAAGCACTTCACCCTCCCAGTTAAAGAATACAGACAAATACTGCAATAAATATGGTGAGAAACCCTGTACCCGCTTCCCTCACTCCACTTACAATACCTAAAGGATTTCCAGTTTCACAAAAAAAATGAATTTCACTCTCCCCCACTCATTATTTAAATCTGCAGAGCACTTTTTTTTTTTTCTTCTTTCTTTCTCATCTTGGAGGAACAGCCGCTGCGTAGCCCGGAGTCGGACAGCCAAGTACATTAACCAACAACTTTAAAAGAACTGTGAGTCTCTGAAGTCAAGATGAGACAAACGATGCTTTCCGCTTCAGTTTTCTCTGAGTAAACTTCTGCCGAGCTCATACAGCTCTGCTAATTAACAAGGTCGTTTATCATCCTGTGAGCTGGGAATTATCTGTTTTTGGTTTTATTTTTTATCAAAATTGATTCTTAATCTTTTAACGTTGCTAGTGTGGTGTTATTTTTTTTTAAATAGCTATGCCAGATATTGCATTTCAGCTTGGTACTTCAAGATTCTAATTCCCATCCAATCACAAACTTTAATGTTTCAGTGAGGACCAATCAAAAGCTTTTCATCCACATCCTGTCAAAGGAAGAGTTTTAAAGTTAAAGTCATACTGAAATGGAAAATGATTTTTTTTGCCTTTTTAGCTCATTCTATCTATTACACCACACACCTATTTGACATTTTATACCAAAAATTACATTATTTTATTGTATTTCTATATCAAAATCTCATTACTTTTACTTCCTGGAAAATGAAAAATCTTTAGTGGCGACTTCATCGTGTACCAGGAGGCGTATATAAAAATTTCAACCAATAAAACCATCACAGAATTTTGAATAATCCAGCCCCTCTGCCGTTCCCATCAAATAAAACTGCCATTCACTCCCGAACTGATATCCCATTGGTTTACACTTTTGAATGATCCCTTTATGTCCCGCCCCAATATTGTGTTTCAACCAGAATTACATCACATTAAGGAAGCAAGATGCTCAAAATGCTGTTTCATTGTGACTTTAATGGCGATATCGCTCCACTTTTTCATGCTAATACTGAAGGGTAAGTGAGGATTTGAGCTGGTGAGCTGGTTTACCAACTAAATTGTTAGTTTTCTGATGTACTAGCTAGCATAGATAGCTAACTCTCCCTACAGAGCCTAACATCAGATGGCCTAGAATAATCATTATTGTTTCCTAACAGGTTATGTCTCTTTATATACTGATGTATCTTCAGTAGGTGATTGTAATATGAGCTAACTCCTGTCCAGTGGCTACCAGACAGACTGAGTCAGCCAATTTGATGTTGAATGAATATTCCTATCAGAAACAGAGATGGGTGTGTAACTTATATTGAATTAGGTTGAGAGCAGCAGAAACACAGACCAACAGAGAGGAGTGAGACAGATAGAGCGGGGTAGAGCAGCAGCCACATCCAGTAGAAAAGGAAGAAATGTGACAATGAGGGTTGAGGATCGAGGGAGAAAAAAGAGCAGGAAGAGGGTATACGATTCATCCTCATGAAATTGTCATGCAAGATGCAAACAACAGTGAACAAGTACTAAAAACTTGTGCAGAAAATGAGATTATATCTAAAATACTATACCAAATTTGATTTCATGTGATGCAATCCAGTCTTAATTTGCTTCAAAACAGTGTGTGTTATTTTAAATCATATTCATCCAGTTTCCCATTGAAACTGGTTATAGAACCGTATAGAACCAAACCCAGATTGACTTTACAGAGTTATAAGGTTCTATCTTTGTTTGGGCCCTCTTTAAAAAACATAAAATTTCTAATTATCCTAGGATTTTGATATATTGTATTCAGAGTGCCATGGGGGTGCATGCCTTGTTGAGCTATAAAGACAGATTTCACTACATAACACTTTTACCAGCTGGGATGTAAACACTTGGATGCACATTATCTCAAAACTGCACTCTACTCAGATAGAACCTTGTCATTCCAAGCTCAGGATCTGTCAAAGAAAGACTTGAGTGAAATAAGGTAAAATACACTATCACACTGACAAGGTCTAATCAATCAAATCAGAAAGTAAGAGGCATCATTTGAATATTGCATGAAACGTCCTATACCTCCATGAAGCATCCATGGTACAGCCTAGCAGTCCATGAAATTAACTTAAAAACTTAACTTACCTAAAAAAACATTACAATCATCTAAATTAATTATTTTGTAATTAAGCAGTGCACAGATTTATCTAGGGTATTGCATCATTGTAGGGATACAGCTTATAGCTCTTCTTTTTCCTGACATGTCACTGAGAAACAGATGCTGATCTGCCATGTAAGCTGAAAAGCGAAAGAGGCATGAAGTGCACTGGAACAATTCACGCTTTATAGCCTAAATAGATGATAAAAAGTGAATTGCGTAGTGCAAGCGTATAAACAATTTTTCTTAAACTGGCTACACTGAGCAAATCTTTTAAAATCAGGATCCATTTGATATGCAGTGTTTCACAGAAAACTGGAAGACAAAATTGGATCCTTTTGATGAAGGTGTGGTGGAGGTTCCCTGGATAGCCCACAGGTAGGATGCAGCACAGATGAGCCTTTGATGTGAACTAAGAAAACCGGTTCACAGTGTGTTCAATTCATCTTGCAAGTTTTTTATATTATTTGCTATATTTCAACAAATCCCTTTTTCTCGGCTCCCATGGGCACAGCCAGCACACCCACGACTTCCACTGTAGTTTTGCTTATGGCTCATTGCCTGCTTCATGCATACAGCGGGAGGGCACAGTAACAGTAATGGGCTGAACATGCTAATGTATTGCATTCATATGCTCTAGTGTGTGGTATAATTTCCCATATAAACATAAAAGGTTACTTCCATCAACATAATGAACTCTATTATCATGTTACCTATACAATCTCATTACACTTCCTTCCCACGCCTATACACATGATCACAGCCATGAGAGTTGTGTCACATTTTTTCCAGTAAAAGATGCCATTCACCTGCATGATCAGTTAATCATTCCGCTATACATTCCCTCAGCTACCAATAACGTTGACATATGTCTCTCATTAAAACCAGATTGTAAACAGAAGGATTTGCACCACTCTGTCAGCTACAGTATATTATTTTAGTGCTTCATAGCTCGTATTCCATCCATCAGCATACGTTTCTGTATTAATATAAGCATGTGGAAAAAGCAATACATTTCATCCGACCTCTTATTTTCCCCAAGACAAAAAGATCATTGGTAATTTACTTGGAAGTGAACGCCAGAACATTACCTTTGTCCCTCTGTGTAGTACATACATATTCAGAGGAGGTTGTGGTAAATTATTGAGCCAAGCGTGTGTAGCTGCTTATGTTTCTGCTTGCATGAAGGAGAAAGAGTGTTGGAGACTGTGTGTGCATTCATGTGTGTGTGTGTGTGTGTGTGTGTGTGTGTGTGTGTGTGTCATTGTTGTGTAAGGAAGAGGAAGGAAGAGACAAAAAGAGACCATGAGAGAGAGGAGGGAAGGACAGAGAGAGAGAGAAAACGAGGGAAATGGAAAGAAATGGAGAACACAGTATGGAGAAAGGGGGTCAAGTTAGAAAAAAAAGAGAGAATCTGGCGGATGGAAAGATAGAGAATAAATGAGAGAGGAAGTGTGGAAAGTAGGGACAGGGGTACTGATGTGCTTCTTAAGCAGGTCATTGGATGCAGTGTGCCTTGGGAGGGCTCATTTAAGCATGGCTAACAGATTTCCTCAGTCCCTGGAGGAGCCACTCCTCAAAGCCCCACTACAGAGAGGCACTGTCATGTCAGGATGCATGGACAAGGAAGTGGAGCACATAGCCATTAAACAACTTCTGAGCAATCCTCCATCATAAGAAAGGAGGAAAACTCTATTACCCATGGATACTATTTAGCTATTCAAAAAGCATAGACCTGAATAAAACCCAGACCCTCAGCTGAATGTTGCTCACGGGTGGGAATAGAAATCCTGCTGAAAATACCATGAGATCAAAAGGAAACCTATACTTTTCTGGAGTTGCTGAATTGCGGCTGAATTGCCCCGACATGAGAGCTGTTTGAACAGTTAATAGCACCACAAGTGAGTGTTTTCATGAGGCTCGTCTTTTCAGTCGATAAACTGTAAAGTAGGTTGTAGTGGCAACAAGATCCTCTCATCGCTCTCTGCTGTAGCAAAAATTGGCCGTTGCATCACCGCCTAGCCTCTATGCTGATCAAGGTGCCCCGCTGGAAGCTGTATAATCAATACCTTTGTCCGTCATGTCTCTGCTTTGGGCTCCTTAGCCTCCTGCCTGTCTCTGATGTGGAGTATGAAGCCTAGTTTACAGCATATTGGTGAAACAGCGTCTCTTGATCCTGCTCATCCTCTTATTCAGCACTGAAGGGCACCAAGCTCTATAATCCACTGCCACCAGTCCCTGGCAGGGTTCACGGTCGACACCAAAGCCCTGCTGTTCACACAAACCTCCTGCTGCAGAGGCCAGCACATGCACACACATTCACAGTCACACACACACACACACACACACACACTGCACTTCACAGTCACACACACACACACACACACACTGCACTTCACAGTCACACACACCTTATTGTTTCTCAAACCCACATTTGCCTGCATACACTCACTGTCACTCCCAGACACATAAAGACGCATAGACATATAAACTCACATACACAGTCATGAACACCCACGCACAGACACATGCGCCCACACACACTCACACACACACACACACAATTCAAAGAGCAACACATAGGTCTGTGGATGCCAATTGCTGCAGGGCTTCATATCTCCCAATTTGTGTGGAAGCAGAGTTGATAGTGCTGTGTGTCTCATGCTGACTTCCATCCACTCTCCATGCTAGATCGCTTCCATAATGACAGTAATTGCACTGAGGAAGCCCCCGGTCGTGTTCAATTACCCATTCCCATCCAAGCACACGGGTCTAATCTTGCCACGTAATGCACTATACAGATGGCTCTAGAAGGCAGACATATTCATCATCATCTCATCTCTGCTGGAACACATGAAATCCAATGGGAAAACCATGTCACATCTGAATGGGCTGCGCAGTGCGTAGTGCCTGTGAGTTTTCATTATCTGATAATGTCTGAATTGGAGAAACTCAAGGGTTCTGGCAAGTCAAATTGAACTATTTGTCTCTTTGAAAGAATAAGGCTCAACCTACAAAGTGAAGGCCTCTTCCTGGTTCCGACTGACTCTATTCTAGTCATATGAATAATTACTTTCACCAAGTAATTCACCAAGAACCAATTAGACACTGAAATAGTAAAATGTGAGCTGCTACTCACCCGAGAGGCTTCTCCAGACGACTGGCAGGTGAGCCCACGATCTCTCCCAGCGTACAGAAGACCTGTCCCAGGAAGTCCTGCCATGGGGGGAAGCGTAAAGACACGGGGGGTGGGGGGTGGGACGGGTCGTAGGGTGGGGCACGGGACGGCGTTTTTCAGGTGGATCACGGGGGGGGTGACAAGGACAGTCGATGAGGAGTTAAGCATTGTTATATAAGCGTTGTACAGTGATAAATTAGGACATCTGAGGCAGACACGTACGTTAAAGTCGGTTGGCTTCCGGGGGTGGAGAAGGAGGAGGAAAAGAGAAAGAGAGACCAGGCAGCAGCATTGACACAACAGAGCATATCATGGAACAGAAGGCACAAGACTCAAATACCAGGCCGTCATCAAACAAGTGCAAGAAAGAAGAGCAAAAGGTGACATGTGAAAGAGCAGATTGGCAGAATGGGAAAAGCAGAGTCATCGAGTCTCAGAGAAAGAGAGAGAAAGTGAGATAGAAAGTGGGAAAGCGAAAGAAAGCAAGGAGGCAGAAAGAGGAAGAGGTATACACAAGGAACAGTTTGTTTCCAATGCATGGAGGGTTTGAAACACCAATGTGGATATGCAACAATAAAAGCATCACAGTGATATATATGTGGAAATAATGATGAATATTGTGGTAGTATGCAAACCAAGGGCTGCAAATATATTCTTCCTGTGTCTGTATAGTATGAGTAATGGTTTGTTTATCAAAGCTTTTAGTGTAAATGATGATACTAACATACATTTGTCTTAATGAACTATATACCTGAATGTACATTTTTTTTTTTTACCAGCGTGCATCCTAGCAGAATGCTTGTAGTCTAAATTGCAATACAAAAACAGGTCAATGTAAATCGCTTTGACTGTATGCTCTCTTGAAAATGGATAATAGAAAAACCCTGCATGACAAACAACACTGCATAGCATACAGGGATATGTGTTTGAAAAGCTTTGATATTGATGTGATAGGCAATGCTTCATTTCTTATTGAAAAAAGGTCATGAGGATATAGCAAATGTAAATGTAACTTCTATTACTGTATTATAGGTCTATAATAATAAAATACCTGATTTTACGAATTCAATTTGGGAAATGAAGCATAATTCAAAAATATATCCAAAATATATTTGAGCTTTTAGATGTCACCAAAATGTTTGGCTTGCACAAAACCAAAATGTGGGTGTCATGCATTTATAATGATTCAACTGAAGAGTAAAATCAGGGTAAAGTCAAGCTCCTGATATGTTGTGAGGCATCCACAAAATTAAAAGTTTTTCACTCACATGCTTTGCTAGATCTGGACTTTTAGAATCAATATCATACCTGAAATCACAAAAAAGGGCACAAATCACAGAGGCAAAAGTAAAGTGTGGCAAAACATTTGGAGACCGAACAAGACCAAAGAACCATAACACTTTAATTATTTACTCTCATAAAAAAAATACTGGCTGATGCAGGACATTTGCTGCCTGTCAATCACACGCTTGGGTCAGCCAGGGAGCAACGGGAATGGCCCAGAAAAGAAATGTAAGCAATAATGTGACAGTTAATTAGGGAAGTCATTCTATAGTTTATGAATATAATTTCCTCACCATGCCTTGGGGATCAAATTGAAACAATGTAGCAATGCAGTGAAAGTTTAGAGCATCTGCCAGTCAAACTTAATGTAGAAGTAATTAAACCCCAGCATGCCCTCACTCCCACCTCTGTGATAAAAGAGAGATGTAAATGAGTAACACTAATTGTGAGGGGAAATACTTCCTCTCCTCCTGTCCCAGAGTTGTATCATGATAGCGCACCAAATGAATTCATTAAGTGTCTAAAAATCCTCAGAGACCTTCAACTAGATCCTGGATACATCCTGGAAGTCCACCAGGGACTCTGTTCTCTGTTCAGGCTCGAAGGCAAAAAAAAAAAGAAAAGAAAACATAAGGCTTTTTAAAAACATATCTTTTTCTTGTTGAGTGGATGATGAGGAGAGAGTCAAGGAAATGATCGTGACTCTGTTCTCGGATATCTCAAAATGAAATCGCACCTTCCTGACCCTCTCACTGGTCTGGCCTTTTCAAAAGGAAAAAGGCGGCTATCCGGGAGAATAGGGAGGACAGGGGTCTTTGCGAGTCTTTCATGGGACATGGTTTCAGACATTTGCTTTGCTTAGCAGCAGGGAGATTGAGGATAAAACTTTATATGAAATATTTATCACCCTTATACCAATCTCCCTTCAACGCATGACTATTGAGACACTGCGCCAATGAATAATTCCTCAGGAGAGAGCTGAGTTGGTGGCGAGGGGAAGAGGAGTGAATTAGGGAGAGAAAATGAGAGAGAGAGGAACAGGAGAGAGAGAGAGAGGGGGAGAGTGGACAAAAGAGCAAGAGAGAGAGAGAAAATGAAGGGAGAAGATGTTAAGCTTGTGGTGAGAAAATGAGGGATTGGAAGATTGGGTTCGAAGCGGGCGGCACATCTGAAACTCACACACCTCGGTGCGTCCTCAGAGGACTGGATCAAATGGAATAACTCACACGTCAAAGCGCAGGTTCTGCTTCTCCTCAAAGAAGTAGTCCAGGATGTACTTCCTGACAAAGTCTGGGTTTAGCGAGTTGTCTATCACCTCTGTTCTCCCAAACTAGATCAGAACCAAAACAGAGGAAGACATACAGACAACGAAGATGCAGAGATGTGAGATGGCACATCATGCAGTCGCTCAGAAAGTACATGCGCTGCTCTGTTACCTCACCCCACCCCCTCTATCTTCTCCCCACAGCCGTGTGAATCCACGGCATCAGATAAGCTCAGATTTGATTAACAGAAGCCGATGATCACATGCAGTCAGCTCTTCTTCTCCACCTCTTCTTATTGTGCTGGTGATGAGCAAGCCTGAGGAAACCACTTTGAGTACAATTACTCTTGTTTAATTAATACCGCATTCACTCCATCATGGCTCTCGCACCCTCTTTCAGACAAGGGGCAGAGGGCGCGGGGGGGGGGTAAAGAGACAAAGACGGAGAAAAAGAGTGACTTCCACATTTTGTCGGTACACATGGGAGCTGACACAACGGCAGCGAGATGGCAAACTATCTCCTGTTCCGTGGCGTTTACAGGGAAATGGGAAGCTGCCTGCACAGACGGTGAAAAAAGACCTGTTATTGTTACAGAGTAAGACCTTCTGACGAGGTGTTGTGCTGATAAACAAATCAACAGAGAGAGAGTGTTACAGTTCCCCCCCCACACACACACGCACGCACACACACGCATGCACACTGATTGTATCCAAAATGAATAATTCATAGTCAGAGAACTGACGTTGAGCTGCATAAATAAATGATCCCTAGTAGAAAGTGTTACCATAAACTGACACAGTGAATTAATAATAGCAGTGTTAGGGCTTAATGAGGAGATGAAACAGCAGGATTACAGTGGCATCAGATCACGGCAGGCTCACAAATGTGTGATTACATCCGGTGGTGGTAAAACTCACAATGGCTCCTGACAGGGGAGCTGCACATACCCAAGTTGGAGTAGGAGAACACTTTCAACGGATGGACGCCTATGCTAATGCAAAGGCACTCAAGTAGGATTGTGTGTAACATGTGACAGTTTGACGGACTGGGTTTGCTGAAGTGTAACCTGCCATCAAACATGAAAGTGTGCCTAAGCCTATAAAAGTTTAACTACTGTGCTACTCTACTTCTTCTCTCGCTCTTTCTCTGCGCCTCTCTTCTTGTCAGAGAGCGAGCTCCATTCCAGTAGTTGCAGAAGCAGTGAGACTCTTCAGAGCGGACAGGGAAAGTATATTTCAGTGACAGGGGCCGAATCTGGTGGCAGGGGGCCGATAGCATATTCACTTTGGTCTCGAGCCAAACTTAACCAAAGAAGAAGAATCAGCACCAGAGCAAAGAATTGCCACCCAAGGAAATAACAGACCTCCCGATCCACATATTATTCCTACCTTGGCATGAGCACAGCAGGGCAGCTGAGACACGGCAGCAAAGCACTACAATTAGCTGTCAAGCCCCAGACAAAAAACCTGCTGAGGGGATATCTGGGCACTGGCTGTGTGCAGTCGCTGCCATCCAATAACCCTAACTAGAATGAAGTGTGAGCTAGACTGTCAGGGAATTCATCTTGGTATAAAGATTCACGCCGAGGACTTTGACTAAGTGGAAAGGCCAGGCTTTTTTGGCGTTAGGGAGGTCATACTGCGTCCGCCACAACTACATTAACATCCAGTGGTGACTGTGTGGCTGAGTAAAAGAAGAGGAAAGAGGAAAACCTGTCATGGACTGAGAGTAATTACAGACGCAGAGCTGAAGATTATGACTTGAAAGTAATGTGGTAACAGAATGATGCGCTGAAGCTACGGTCTTATATATTGGACGACAAATGGCGAGAAAAATTAGACACGGGGGGCGACAGGTCTCGAGTGGAGCTGATGAAGGCATCCTACTGCAATCAAAACACAATTTATCTGTAACCATTTGGTTCCCCATTCTTCTCTTGACGGAGGGTGAATGACTAGCAGCCGATGGGAGAGTCTCTCCCACAGAAGAGTAATTGGATTACAGGCGTTTGGTGGCACAGTGAGAGGTGCTCCGACCAACCATATCTACTCTGGGGAGGACAAAAACACATTACATGACAGAGGGGCAAAAGAGACGCTTAGCTTTATCAATTCTGCACAGCTTGACTGCTGCTCACAAAGCCATCTGCCTGCACCAAATGCACAAGCCCATATCTCTTTTAGAGGGAGAGATTTCGAGGCTGCACCCACAGTTTGTAAGGGTTTAGCAAGGGGGGCAGATTAGCCAGTGGTGACAGGTGT
The DNA here is from genome assembly GCF_048128805.1 of Centroberyx gerrardi. Taxonomy (NCBI): domain Eukaryota; kingdom Metazoa; phylum Chordata; class Actinopteri; order Beryciformes; family Berycidae; genus Centroberyx; species Centroberyx gerrardi. Next base: position 10,488,903 of record NC_136010.1, read on the forward strand.
GGGAGGCTTTCCTGACTGTACACTGTACACATGCTTGATGCTCATCTATATTCTACTGAGGCGTTTTCCATTCATCATGACAAAAAGTAAAATTCACCAGGTCTTCTCAAGAATAACGAGAAAGATCTTGATATAATAAGAATATCAAGATTTTTTCTCATTAACTGTGAGATCAGATCTCATAATAACAAGATCTTTTCTCGTTATATTGAGCTCTTTTCTCATTATATGGAGATCTCTTCTCATTATTCTGAGATCTGTCCTTGCAATAATATCTCTTCTTGTTATATCAAGATCTTCTCTCATTATTATGTGATAAAGATCTCGTTATTATAAGATCTTCTCTCTTTATTATGAGATCTTTCTCGTTATTATGTAATCTTTTCTCATTATAATGAGAAGAGAATCTCCAAATACTGAGATAATACTGTATGGTTCTGCCGCGCCTTGCCAGTCACAGAGCCAGGTTCAGGGACGCACTGCCTGATCCTGGGGCTCAGTGTAGAGAAACTAATGATAATTCCATTTATATTACTCAAAGACATCAATATCTCCCAGTGCCTCAAACCAGGAAGAAAATAAAAGCGGATTAAATCAAGTATCCGTGTCATTGCCTTAGCTCTTTTTCTCATTATTCTTAAATCTTGATATTATGATTGATCCTGTTTCTCATGATAACGAGAAAAGATTTTGATATAATGAGAAAACCAGGTGAACTTCCATAACATTCACGTTCATTGATAAAACAATTCTTTGGATTTACAAAGGAATGCCGCCAGGTTGTTACCAGGATCAGAGTACAAATTACAGGGTCAAGGGCAGCTGACCTCCCTTGAAAGAAACCTGAGCTGAAATATAATCAACCACCATGCTTGAATTTAATTTGTTCTCAATGATTAACATTGCAACAAGATAAAATAGAGCTGCAAAGAGAACACAGCAGCTGAATCTCATCTCCTAGAAAGTCAATCCATTCATGATTTTGGTTCAGATCAGATGTCGCTAGTCTGATGTGTGTCTGTGTGTGTGTGTGTGTGTGTGTGTGTGTGTGTGTGTGTACGTGTGTGTGTGTGTGTGTATGTGTGTGTGTGTTCATCTGTGTCTAACTACCTCTACACCCTGATGAAGGCATGTTGCTGAAACGTTGGTTTTTATTGCATCAATTAAAGTTTTTGACATCCATTGGTCTCCAAGAGTAGCTGAATGTATTCCTTTTCTAGTTATGTATTTCCAGTTCATGCACCTTGGTTTAAAGACAAAGTTGCAACAGTTCTTCTTCTTGTAACAACCTCTACATACATCGAGTTCAGCTGACTGTGCACAGTATGTGTATTGCACTGCAATGTAGAAGCGCCATACGGAGTTGGACGGGGAAAATCTGACATGTGGAATTGGCAGATCTTGACAATTGCATAGTGTTGGCGGAGATATGCGCTCTACTCAGTGCCATCGAGTTTTCAGTATGTGTCTTGTGTCAGTATGTGTGCGCATCAACCCCTGATGCACACATATCACTGTGGGCTATTTGTGAACGACGACCCCTCCTCCCTTAGGAAACCTCCCACTGAGAGACAGATTATAATTGGAACTGCAGTGCTAGAAACAAGAGGGCAGAGTTTTTTTTTTGTTTGTTTTGTTTTTTCACCTTTATTTATTCTGGGGGAGTTTCACTGACAGCAATGCTCTCTTTTTCAGGAACGCCCAGATCACATTCACACACACATTCACACCTGGAAGCTGACCAGTACAACCACAGTCTGATCTGCTGGCCACTGAGCAGCTCCACTGGAGCAGTTGGGGTTAAAGGGTAACTTCGGTATTTTTCAACCTGGACCCTATTTTCCCATCTTTTTGTGTCTAAGTGACTAAAAGGGACAACAATTTTTGAAATTGGTCCAGTATTGAGCGAGATCGCTTCAGTCGGCAGCCGCGAAACGAGCTGCAATGTAATCCGACGGGGCAAATCGCACCGTCAATGTACGTCCACTAAAAGTACTTGTTTTTGCCACTGACAGGCTCAGATTGTTATAATAAGTGTCTGACAACATTATGGAAAGGACCCTACAGAGAAATGAAATGTTTTTCTTTACCTTTCGCTTGATCCGGTCTGTGTGTAACTTCCTGCAACAACTCAACTCTCGCGAGATTTGAGCTGGGCCTTGGTTACACACAGACCGACGACCTTCCAGTTTGTCCCACCCCTTAATCTGTGGTGTCACACCAATGTATGCCAATGTCACAGCAATGTCTATAGGGAATCAATATATATTGCTCTGCTATTTAATAAAAAATGATTTGGGTGAAAGCTCAAGCGCAACATTTTGAACCCACAAAGTCACTCTCCCATTTACTGTCAAGGGAGCAGCTCCAGCATGTACATATTGATTGTGTCATAGATTTCAGACCTGGCTGTCTGAGTTTCATGTTCGCAAACAACAGTTGGGCTGCCTTGGACCACAGGAATGCCATGCATGAACACTTCGAGGTATCATACTGTCATTTCTCTGCATGTCCATCTGTTTAGATTATGGGGACAAACAATAATCCCAGAAGGACCCTCTGTCCAGCTGCAATCTCTGCCTTCCACCACTTTATCTGAGTCTCTTGTCTAATTAAGGTCCAGTGGCCAGCAGCCAGAGGGATTCTGACGCCGAGGCTAATCTTTATCGATACGTGTAGCTGTCACTTTAATGGCCAATCAGTCACAGCTAACACAGCGCTGACCAACGCATGAATATTCATAGGGTCAATCAATAGAGTGATTGGCACTCACAGCATTTACCTTGAGACTGAGGAGACTGAGGAGACGGAGGAGACTGAGGAGACTGAGGGGAGGGAAGGGGTTGCAAACTGAGAGTATAGGCTGCTGTGGAGAGGACAGAGACGGGCTGATAGAGTTGTGTTGACAGAGGAACTGCTGTGATCTCTTACCTCTCTCCACTGTTTGGACTCCACGCCCTGGGTGTACAGCACAACCACTGAGAAGAGAGGAGGGGGGTGGTGAGGAGCAGAGGAATACATTGTCACAAAATAAACTAAATCAAGCATCCCGCTTCATCAAATTGTGTTTGTTTTGTTCTGCCTTTGCCGACATTCATCATTAATTATCCTGCCACACCCTGACAGCATAATGAAGTGCCAAGCTTAATGATACTGCACCGCATCAAATCTAGGTACGATCTCCACACGCAAGGAACAACGCTCTAAGTAAGATTGAAGGCTCCAGGAGCACAATTTAAGCTGTGCAATCAAAACACAATTTCTTAACAGTGGGATTCTCCCAATTCCTATTTGATTTTGAGACTTCAAATGGCGCTGAGAAAAGGGAGCGCAACGTGACCTGTCACATATCCCAAGGTTCATCTTCTGGTGAATACAAAACAGGGTGAGTGTGATATTTCTCCCGTCGCTTATTTACAAAAAGGGCTTGAACCTCCACCCTATTATGTCAAATGTCTCCTCCATTCTCTATCCCGCAGGGAGAATCATAGAAAATGCCTTTATAGCGGTTCCCCAAGAGACCTGGCTTCCACAGTGTCTCACCAAAAGATACCCATTTGTATTCAAAGGCTGGCGTTTATACCCTGCATGAATTAAGGTACTTTCTGTAGCTCTCACTGAGGAAAGGCTGTCACATTACTGTGCAAATGATATGCGGTTATTGAAGGAACACTTATATAAATAGCAGAGTAAACTGAATCACAGTTAAGCTCAGCGAAAGTGAAAGTAAAGAGTCGCAAAAAAGGGAAGAGGCGTCAATGCACCATATTCTAAGTAAAATCTCCCACAGGAAAAGGTAAGCTGCATTGCAGTCTTTACTCTTTCTAATTCAGTGCAGTTTGTGTTTAATTTGCATGGTAAAAGGCTGAGAATATGATACTTACACGGGTCGGATTTGGAGAATGTGTCTCGGTCCAAAAGATTCCTGTAAGGGAAAGGAAACAAATATACATCAAAACTTCATGTCAGTCGGATTTGGCGAATGTGTCTCAGTCCAAAAGATTCCTGTAAAGGAAACAAATATACATCAAATCTTCATGTCAGTCGGGAATGAGGATATGATCAAGATCTATATTTATCTTTTCTAAAGTCCAGTCAATTCCAGTGCATTTTGAATCATGTAGACTGTGGTGTAACTGTGGGGAAGTTCCAGCTTATTTTGTATGGTGTCTCTCTTGTAAATACTTCCTGGCTTACACAATTTGATCAAAATATCTCATATGCCAAGTGCTACGACAACACAGCATGGTAATTTACAATCACACTTAACTCCCCATAAACCATATTGTCCTTGAGTTTTCATTTCCAAGCTAGCAGTACAGTAAGCACATTAAAGCTCAGTAAAAGGACACAGAGGACACGCAGGCAGAGCTGCCAGCAAAAACTTCTGAGAAGAGTTTGTAGTAAGTTACAGGGAGCAGACAAAATAACGGAAACACCACAAAAAGGACTTCAAGTAACTAAATCGTAATTGCACAGGCAGCTACACAGGTGAGTCATATGCAGCCGAATGCCAATTAGTAGTACTGTATGTATCTGCTTTAAATAGAAAGGTCTGACACTCACCCCTTTTATGTGAGCTTTCAAAGCAACATGAGGCAACTGACAGGTCCAAAGAGGCCAAATAGGTGGTGCCTGACTTGCAGGCGCATCAGCCACAAAAACTGCAGAATTATTTCATGTAGCATGGGGAAAACAGTTGTGTAAACCATGGCAACACATGCCAAACACAGACAAACTGCTCTGGCAAAAGAGGAAGCGTGGCTTTGGATTTGCCCTGGTGAGTCTGGCCTCGGGGTTGCAGGCGGGGGAGGCAGGTGGAGGAGCCAACCGCCATAACCAGCCACAACACAGACTGAATATGAGGTTCTACTTCAGCAATCACAGCAACAAGGTGCTGACTGCACTGTCAACTGCTTTCAACAGGAGTAATCAGTATGCATCCACATGGACAAAGATAGATGCAAAGCTCACTTAGCATCCATGGGAGCATTCTAGTATAACTCAGCGGTCCAAAGAATATTCCATGTGTTCATGTCATGAGTTTCAATCTGATCAACTACTTGGCATGGCAACATAAATCACATACATTGAGACCATATGGCATGTGTTCCCCTCAATCAGAACCCAAGAAACCAGGTTACTATTGCATTGCATAATACCTATAATTATTTTTCCAATCACACAATACAGAGCTTGAGCGTTTCAGCACTTCCCACATCTTAAATTCTCAGATACAACACTGCTTCGCACACTGTGGAGGAGCTATCCAGTTCCATAACATTGATCCTCATCCAACACCCTTTCATGCAACCAGACACTCTGATTGGCTCATTGACTCATTCAAGATAAGAGTCGCAATCAGCATGAATATTATTCATGCAATCTTTATTTTTAGCCTCTCCTGGAATGGGTTTCTTCCATTTTGAGAAATGAAGGGAAATTCTGTGAGCGTCCCAGCCAAACGAAGTCACTCCCTCTCTTCTCCCATCTTTCCTGCCTCTCTCTGCACCATCACCATACACACCATCCAATAAAGCAGATATTACCATTGAAATGAATACGAAAGGCAGCGCTATGAACTCTTCATACAATTGATCATTTCAATCAATGTTTCAAATAAGATACATTATACAGTCGACCTCAGTGATCTCATTAGCATACCAGTATAGTCCAAAAGCCTATAAATTTGTCCCTGGTTCTGAGCAGTGTCAATAAATAACTCACATGCAGTATAGGACAATCCTCTTCCCTTTGGGGAATAGGAGGATTTCAATGAATATAGATGAGGCTTCGAGACTCAATCCGAGCAACAAGACATCATTCATGTACACATATATAATTCTGCAGTGCTGGATAAAAAAGTCTTCCGTCACAGGGATATGTGGGGTGGGGAGGGGGGTATTAGATTCAGCTTAATTTGGGTTATTGTCGGTGTTTAGCCTTGGGCTGACCTGACTACAGTTGGAACATTGTCATTGTAATTATCATTGGTAATAATAAAGCCATCCATGACTAACTGCCTCTTCTCATCCACCTGTTATTGTCTGGCATCCATTACCCTCAGCCAATTAGCTTGTCCATCACCTTATCCTATCTCTTCGCACACAACAGAATGCAGCACACGGAAAAGAAAAACAGGAAAACGTGTCACACTATATCACAATGATACACTGTTACAGTAAATGGAGAGCTGGGAAAAACAAGCCAGCATTCGAGTGAACAATATCCATTCCAGAAAGAAATGATTAGTACATAGATTTATACACCCATACAAACTAATCCACCATCTTACTGTGCGCATGTCCGGAGCGCACACAATGCAGCGTGGGTATTAACATCTCCGATAATCCATCTGCTCTCAGTGAAGTAATGCTGCCCGTTTCAAAAGTTAACTCACCGCAGGTCTCAATGGGATAAGACAAGATCATTATCCCAAAAGTTGATGTACAGTGAAGTTCATGAAAAGTAGGACAAAAGTAATTATATCTAACTGCTTCCCTTCCTCATCACACTTCATATAGCATCCTTTATAGTGCACTACACGTCCTTTTATTTTCATCAGTATGAAAATGTAATCGTCCCCTTATTGGAAGTATGATTTTGGGAATATGAGAATGAATATTGCAAACAGTTTTCTTATTCCTCTTGATATCGCCACCTTCATTAAAACTCTGACTGCAGAAATCTCTTATCATTGGAGCATTCAATATTTTATCACATGTGATGCAACAGTCTGGAGTGTATTGTCAGATCAAACAAAAGCGTGGGAAATGACAATCAATTCCAACAGAGGAATATGAAAAATCCCATTAATAGATTTCCTTCTCCGCCTAATCATCCCTAACGTGGTAATGTTTGTTTATTCATCAATGAATGAATCTAATTGTAGATATCGGTTATGCATATTTTAATTAATAAGTAATGCAGTAATAGGAAAAGCTGTAAACGCTAAATTAGCATTACCCAACTGATGTATTTGTTCTGCAGATCTCCAGATTCTGCAAAAATGTGTCACAAAAAGTGTTTAGTTTGGCTTAAATATTCATAAATATTTCCACTACGGGGCAAATGTGAATCCAAGGGAGTTTGACATCCATAAAACCCCTCAAGACAAGTATCTGGCTGCTGAACTCTAATTTGGAAGTCTATATTAGGAAAATAAGCTCCTTCTCGGTCAGACACCTGCAGATATTTTAGCAACTCCGTGGTCCATGTGGCTGGTTATTAATCTAAGAGATGTTGGAATTAATTCATGTGCCTGCAGTGCGTCACTGTCAGCAGTCCCTTAATTCTCTACCCCTCTCTTAGAGTTGCCGAAATCATAATTGGCACCTTGGAGAAATAGCATCTAATTCAGTGGGAAGAGGTTTTAAATAGCCTTGAATCTGGCTGGCCACCCCGGTATGATCGCCTCCCTCGGTGGTTCTTAAAGGACAAATGCAAGGTTGAAAGTCAAGTCTCTAACTGCATTAGCGGGAGAGGAAGACCTAACTCTGTAATACATTAGAGACAACGGGAGACGGCCTGGAGGAGGGAGTGAAGGATGGTTTGTAATTGTAAGTCTGCTCTGTCACTTTCTCTCCCGCCCTATGACCCTCTCTTCTTTGACCAAGGACGGCCATTTTCTTTCCACTCAGACACCACGGGGTCAGCGGGGCCACTTTCTGTCTAATATGCCCTTAAGGAACATCTCAGGGGCCACGGGGTCATATAGGACCAAACAGGAGAGACTGACAGTATGCTGCTGCAGAGGTTAGCTGACACTCTTACAAACCTGAGGCTTCCCTTTATTTAGACTGCAATATTCCACACTTTTCCTGAGGGGAATCTTCAGAAAAAGGGATATAGTTATTGTGCAGGAGAGGTCAGAAGCAGTAGGCTTATAAGAAGGACCTCCCCTGGAATTAAAACAAAATAGGCTATTGATAAGAATTGATACACTCTTGGGTTCTCTTCCAGAAAAAAAATGAAAATACAAAAAAAAGCTCTTAAAAACATTGGTAAAATTGTCCAGCATTTCAGTATTGGCAACAATCTCTGCCTGTATTACCTTGTCTGTCTGTGACAAATGATGATACAGAGTAATGTTGCTTTTGTCTCGATCTCAAAACCTCTCCCCCATTACACTCAACACGCAATCTGGTCCCTTTATTAGTGACAAACCCATCTGCTGACCTTCACTGTGATGGCGCCAGGTGTCTTCTCCTCCTCCATCTGTTTAATTATTCAGTTTCTGTTCAACCTGGGATCTCTCCAGGACTACAATACCTGCAGCAGAGCACTCCCTGGGCGGCCGTCTTGCAAGCAGTGACAGAATCTCAGTCATAAAATCGGTCTTCTGTTGGTCTAGTAAATGAGAATACACACCCATGCACATACGCTACGATTCCCTAAGGCTGTTCCAGCTAAGTTTTCGGTGTATGACTAATGTTTGTGCTGGGAATAATATCACTGCTAATTGCGCACTGTGACAGCTCGGGGTTTGTGCAGAGATAGGTTTCTGCGAGGAGCTGGGGGAGATGTGCACACTGATACTATGGCTGTTATAACCCTGGCAGAGCACTTTGCGCTCTGCCTAGTGTGAATTCACGCCAATTTCACTTCATCTCCCGCTCTCTGTTCCATCTGAAAACACCCAAGCTGTTAATCTCTTTGCACGCACACACACGCGCACATACACACAACAATGTACTTCACGGAGTGGCGAACGTAAAACACTTTGTACACTAAGAACAGAGTCGAGCACAATAAGGCATTTCTAAGCGTATAGGCCTATAGCGTTTGGCTCTGAAATAACGCTAATTGATGTTTGTGAGGGAGCTGCGACAATATGAGGCAATATGAGGCGGAAACAGAGAGAAGGAACTGGTGAAATTGGTGCTGATATACAATGAGCCCATGTTGAGCCTAGGTAGATGAGAGGAGTACACAGGAAGGAGGTGGTAAACTGTAGTGAGCATGAACTGACTAACACTAATTAGCATCGTGACAATTCAAAGGTATGACCACCCTATAGAGCATAATCACACCAATACCTGCGCTACACAGTTTAAAAATACATGCACATTCCCACATACACACCCAAATGTCCCACTTGGCTACAATATAAGGCATCCGCTGGAATGTATCTAACAGAAAAGCTCCCAACTCTGATAAACCTACAGGTATGACAATAACTTGACAATGACTAACTTGTTTAGCCCTTCAGCTAAGCCCCCACTGCAAAAAATCTCCATCTTAAAAAGTCATTTAGTCTATTATTGAGTCCAATCTGCCAATGGCGTTAGATCATTTCACTTGTTTCCAATGCAAATCAATTTGTTTCAAGAGTTTTATAGAATCAAGTGTCATTTTCTTGATAGTAGTGCAGTGATCTGCCTTTTTCTGACTTGTTTCAAGATACTGACACTCGATTTCTAGAAAATTCCTGAAAACTGCATTGGAAACAAGTGGAGTTATCTCACCCCATTGGCAGAATTTTTCTCTTGGTTTAAGAAAAATAGGATTTGAAGGCTGAATATGAGACCAAATGACTTGTTAAGATGGATTTTTTTTGCAGTGTGTCACTGAGTCAGAGACCTTCAACATATCATAACATGGTGAAATCTTTACTGAGGAAAAACTCAACCTGTCAAGCCATGTACAAATCCGCCATCAGCTCTCACATTCCCCAGACCCAAACAAGCTGCGATGTTAGGTCAAATATTCCCCCCACGCAGAAATCCACTGACATAGTCTACTAACCCTTAAGGTTGAAAACAGTGACAAGAGCATCTTGATATGTCTAAGCCAAAGGGAATGCCTTGATTTTTTCTACGTACACCACACTGTTGGATCGTACAGTCACTCAAATGAACACTTCCAGATGACACCGGCAACATGCAGTGTGTCATAAACCAGTGACATGGCACCACAACTGTGTCTCCATGGGATCCCCCTCCGCTGCCATACATCCCAAATGAGAATGTATTAATAACACTGACACCGCCACAAGCCAAGTGTCTGGGATCCAAACTCATTTTCACTGTGTCAGGGGTTCATGCATAATTATTCGCTTCATCGACCTGTGAGACTCGCCTGCTGCAATCTTAACATCCCCAAAATTGGAAAGGATCTGCCTCTCTTGGCGCCATTGTGTCTCTCAGCCTCGACCCCCAAAACAGATGCTGCACATCGCGCATAGACACACACCGTCCTGGGAGATAAAAGCTGTGAGCCCGCCTCAGGTCAGTCTTAACCCAGAACTGGTTATGAAAAGAATGGCTTAGTAAAACATTGCAAATTGAAATCTCTCTCTTACCCAGAGAGATCCTTTATTAATATTTTATGCTCTGGTACAATGCAAACTAGTTCAATTCAAACTTGCTTCCCGCCAGCGCAAAACAAAAGGATGTTTCAACCAGGAAACCAGGTCGTGGGGTTTGATTGAACGGGTAACTAAGACTCCAGAGAGGTGACACGAATTAGATCAACAGCTACATTCGCGGAACAATGACAGCAGAGTTATAGGCCAGGAAGGCAGCGGCAATGCATTCGAACACCAGGTTGCTTTCCCAGATTGAATTCCAATTTCTCTGCTCAAACAATTGTTTTTGACCGATCGAGTTGCGACACCGCCCATCCTAATCATCCTGATGCTTTCATTACGGCTCCCCTCCTCGTGCTGCCATGATTGCCTCGGGGAGAGTTCAGATGGAGAAGCATGCCACAAGTTTTCAGAGTGACCCCGGAGAATAGCAATCAGTGGCCTTGTACGATGGGGATCCTCCCCTTCCAGCATTTGTCACAGGATGCTGGATGTCGTGTGACCTCTGTGAGCTCCACTCTGCGATTCACCAGGTAATGAATCCCTGAGGACCGGAGTGGCCTGGTTGAGTTAAATCCCCCAGCTGTGGAATCCATTGATTGGTGGAGTGCTACTCTAACCAATCTATCACAAATAAATGGGTATGCCGAGCTCCAAAGCCACGGAGGAGAGCCATAGTGGAGAGACAAGGAGCAAATGTCTTCATACGGATGAAATGGGCGCTAGGCGCAGATGAAGTTTGATACTTTGGGCTGTCAGGTGGGAGGCTGAGCACAGTGGAGAGGGTGGCTTTGTCAGCAGATGCACTTTAACAGCAAACCTAGTCGGCTTTTCACCTGTCGCAAGAGAACAATAAATTTATGTTTGATTTAGTATGCCTTCTGTAGTTCTGCTTTCTAATCTGGTGCAATGTGTTTTCATTTTCACGCCAGAAAAAAAAAGATAAGTCTTGGTGCCTTCTGCTCCCTTGGGACTTCCTGGTGGTTTTGTTGGACTAAAGTGTATATCATGCACTCACAGTGTTACAGCTTCCAAATCTGGGTCACAATCTTTCAACAGATCATTCTGCTATTTTTCCTTTCACTCTCTGCTGTATACTAACCATCTATCTAACAAATGCAGATGTAACAAAATAATGATGTTTTTAGAAAGAAGAAATTATCTCTCCCTTACAGGATTGATAAGTGTCCTAAAGCTTTGCCAGTTTTGGTGTCAAGCCAATCAACAAGTCTGCAGATATAGGCTGTGCACACTGACACTGTATTTGCAGATCATGACCAATGTCCTGGACGTGGATCTCTGTAGTGAACAATAAAGGAAGCAGGAACAAAAAATCTATTCATCAAATGAAGATCCATGTGTCAAGCCTTCAGGGGCTTTGTGGTATTTGTCTGCGTGCACAATTTTTCTGACAGACATTAGCCTACCAAAAATTGGAAACTGTGTTTCTCAGTGGTTATTTGGACCCACAGAGGCAAAATCCCAGTTTCCCTTAAGTCATTTTGCATGGGAAATCTGAGACGGTCTGGTAAGCTCAGATATAGAAAGGGCAAATTCTGAAATCAGCTGGATTCACATTTACTATTTTGCTCATCATTAAGGCATGATGTAGCAAACCACAAAGACAACTTATGAAATATTCAATACTTAACTATTAGCTACTGAAAACACTCGTTACTGGCATGTAACTGGTGGGATCAAGCCTATAAATGCACAGCGGGACCATTCATTGCCCCTCTCCTGTCTAACCCATTGAGCTGTATTCACTGGCATATATTTCACAGGGCAAATGCAGGAATAGATACCACTTGAGTTTCAAGAGCCATCTTATCACTGAGCTGGAGTGTAGCCCTCACAGCTAAGAAGCAGATGCTCTGGGCTCGGCTCGCCGGCTGACCTATGAGCAAAACCAATCAGAGCCATAGACGGGAAACAATGTGCTATCACAGCGATATGCACTTGTTTTGATAAGAGGTTGTCTGCTTCAGTCCCTCCAGCTTGTCAGGAGGCTGGCTGCAATAACAGCAGCGGGTTATGAGAATGCCTGTAGGGTTGCACGCCGCAATTCAATTCCACGTGTGCTGCAATCTCAGAGCTTTCAGGCTTGCTAAATCAATTACACAGAATTGTGGTGCTGATGCCTCTCACCCACATAACAGCCTTTGTTTCTGTTTGTTTCTATTGGACGGACCAAACAGAAACTGGCAGACAACTGGCAGAGAGAGTTCTATGGTTGGGTGTTGTGTGTATTTCTTTTTTTTTTTTTTTTTTCATACATGTTTCAGCCAGTTTAGCTTTTGCGCTGTCCAGTATTTAATCTTTCGAGCCGTCTCACACATGAGCTAGCAATCTCCATAAGGCACAAAGAAGAACAGGACGGACCTGAAGTCTTTGCATCTAAAGCAGACAATATTTCAAGGCTGAGGCAAAGCAGGAATGAATTTTTCTATCGAACTGTGTCCTGGAGCAAGCCTTTGTTTGGGGAGACATTAATGACAGACAAGGGAGCTGCGGATCGACACAGCCTGAGGGCATCTACACAGATCCCAGCTTCAACCATGAAGGTCTGAGGGGAAAAAAACACAGTGTTTACCAAGAGGGAACAACAGGAGCTCCATAACAAAGTCCAGCGGCTAAGCAAAACACATGCACACACATGGATACACGCACACCCAACCACCCACACACACACAGCACGCAAACTACTCATACACATGCATACAAGTACACACAACAACACATACCACACACACACACACATTCTGGCTTCAGTTGTGTACACCATCAAGGTATTCCTGTTACATTCAGCATAAAACACAATGATAAGCAGAATTTCTAAACTGTGGCAGGGGGATCCCACAGTCGACCCACCATGACGCAGCCGCGTTTAATGCTGCTCACCATCCTCATCCAATTCTAAATTTCTTTCTTCTTTTCTTTTCATGATGAAAAAAAATATATCAACGGGAAGATTTGACTCCAGCTGCACCAGTCTCTATTAATTGGCTTGACTCCTCATATAAAGGTTAATTGGTGTGTTTTGAACAGCTCAATTAATAGACCAAAAATGGTTTGGGGCTATTAATTAAGGCTACCTGATAACAACAAAGCTGGTTTTATTTACAAAGCGAATGGCATCAACGATATTTGCAACGAGAGAAAACACATTCACTTAGAGCCGACCTTATCAATTCTCCCCCGAGATAAATGAATGAATGTTTAGTTCGAGAAGAATGCAAATGAGAGAAGAAAGCAGAAGTGTCAGAGAATGTTGATAAATCTCTCGGCTATAGCTTACATACTGATTTCTGAAATCTCTATGGACACAGATACGGTCGTCAATTTCGACACGAGAGAGAAATGTAGATGGGAACACGTCATTTCTACTTCTCATGTGTATAATACTGATGTAGCCTACAGTAGGGGTTAACCTATAGAATATGACACAATAGCGCACAGCTTTTGGGAAGGCCCTGGAAACACAACGAGTCCAAAAAACTGACTTATAGCAATTATGATCAGTTTCCATAAGAAATGTTTACTTAAATTGGACATACTGTGCGTGCCAATTCATATAAAGCTACTGTATGATACAGTAGCCTGTGAATATTAGCTTGCAACCACCATTTCTCTACCTACCTAACCGCGCCCCACCCTACCTAGACGAAGCACTTGCCCTCTTCGTGATGTTTTTGGGGTTGTTGGGGTTAAACTACAGGCTCGTGAAGCACCACCATGAGAAATCAGCTATCGCGGTCTTAATGTTTCTGAGCCAGAATAATATCGTTTTCACAGCCTGTAAATAAGTTGCACGGTTTTTACATATGACACACAGCCTCAGGGAAGCCTCTCGCACGCGCCAACAAACTCTCCAACTGTCCATAGAATATCTGCTGTGGCACGCGACTCCCACACGGGCTCGAGACCCAGCAAACACTCCAAATGAATGAAGGGACAATTAGGGGGGGAAACAAGTGGGAATTGTAGGCTAATCTAAATACTCACGCCATATGAAAAAAGTTTAAGGCTGCTATACGACTTGCAGCACGTCAAATTAGGCTGTAGTCTACTTCACAAACTGGTTAGGGAAAAATGTTGTAGTGTTTATACTATTGGAATGGTAACTACATTATGGTTTTGTAATTCTCCATACCACCCTAATGAAAAATCACTGTAAAATTCCTAAAATATTCCTAAGGACCTGTGTGTCTGTGGCACTTAATAGTGAGTTTATAGTGACTGTATCATAGCCTACTGACCTAGGCTGTCTCCTATATAGGGTTTTCTGAGGTATAGTTTTATGACCTATATGCAATTTTAAAGTTTTGCTGTTATATTTGTATAGTAGGTATCCATCAAAAATGTACTAGGCTATAGCCTACTAGTAGCCTATATAGGCTAGTTCCTTCTCGTAAAGGGAATGTTGGACAGCGTTTATGTACAGTATTTCAACTAAGTGTGTTTTAATTAAATGTTTAATACTAACAGCAGGAGTTTGGCCAGTCTAAGTGCTCCATAGAGCCAAAGCACCAAAGCGCACGGAGCTTCCCAAAGCCTGACGCAGACAGAGCAGCAGCAGCGGCGGCGGCGGCGGACTCACCTGCAAGACACTGTGATCTCCACTTTGGTGGCCGGGATGCTCCCGGTGATGGGGTCGAAGTCGCAGACCGTCGCCATGGCCTCCACTTTGTCCATAACGTCTCCCTCCATGCGTGCGGGAGACCCAGGCCAGCTCCCCGGTTCGCACAGCCTGCGTCCCCAAAACCTCACTCCTTCACAGAGGCGACAGCGGAGAGCGGGGACGCAGCGGATGAGCGGCGGGGTTTAGAGTCCGGTCAGATCTCCTAAGTGCTCTCCACTGGACGGGCAACAGCATGGAAAGTTTAATGGGAACCTGCGGTGATCGAGTTATTGATTTGGCGACTGGAATCACAAGCCAGGGCGCGTCAGTGTGGAGTCCACTGTTTTCAAGGCAAAGAATGATCTGGGCTGGCAGAGGAGCGTTTGAAAAGTGAAATCTGTGAACTCCACCCCTCCTGTCTGCATTCTTCTACAGACAGGGATGCGACTGACACTCGTTGCGGATTCAAGCTATTGATCTACGGCTGCACGGATCGTTATTTCAGCCCAAATTGGTTTTGAGGGCTATTAACAGCAACTACCGCATGGAAAAGAAGCATTGAGGGACAGGAACCTTGGATTGTTTTGTTTTTTTTAATTCGTCGACCTGATAAGAGTAGCTGAATTATTTTATTTGAATTTTAACCAGCTGTGTAATTTCCTAAAGTGTAATTTATTGCTGCTTAGGCTACTGTATGACCTATTCTGATTTAAGAAAACAATAAAAGAGTTTCACCACACAGCCTGTGACAGCTTGCAAATTAACGAAAAAATACGATGCTCAGCTGAACCTTTGCATCACTTGCAACGGATGAATAGTTTATTCTTAACCAATGTCAAAATTACATCAGTTCCTCTGGAGCGCCAGGTCTTATTACTAATTGAAAGGCTGCCTGATGCACTTTCAGCATCTGGACAGCTCCTCCAGCTCCAGCACCGTCTCAGCCGTGTGGCTCATTTGTCCCACTAATAAAAAAAAATTTTTTTTAAAAAGCGCCGTTTTCTCCTCCAGAGCCTCAGCTGTCTCGTTTTAGACTGGCACCCATATTCCTCTCTGGGAGACTGGCTCTGCTCTCCCTTGGGAGTGCCTTTTCTGTTGTTTTTTTTCTCTTGACTGAACTACCTGGTGAAATGAGGAGAAACTCAAATGCGTCAAACGAATATTTCAAAAGCAAACATTACTTTGGAACTGCTGTGGTCCATCATGCTGGGTTTGAAGAAAAGTTTGCTTTTTTTTGCAGGCCTGTGTGTGTGTGTGTGTGTGTGTGTGTGTGTGTGTGTGTGTGTGTGTGTGTGTTAACTCCCATCAGTCATGGCCACCCAACTACCAATAAATCTCTAGGGAGAGGAGACTGTGCAGCAGTGAGCGATTGTTTCCTCTCTGTGCAGGGAACACGGTTTGCCTCATCTACCCACTCACATAAAGCTTTTTAAGAAATCATGCTAAATCACTCTGTCCCCCGGAGCCTTTCAGCGCAGTTATCAGCGGCAAATACAGCAGCTCTACACTCAGATTGGAATAACGAATAAACCACTCCAAACCATCCATTTACACACACACACACACACACACACACACAGGCCTGCCCCAGTACATAATTTGTGACACATATGGAAATACGGGCATATATACACACACTGAGCCGCCTACATATGGTTCATAGATGTAAAACACACCAACACACACACAGACGCACACATACACATATCCACCTATACACACTCAGGCACTTATACAGCCATTGAAACTCTATGGGGTCCACAGGCTATCCATCACTCTCCGAGCGTCAGTGGGCAGCGAGCATTGTGGGAGGTCGAAACACAGCGGTAATGCAGCACTTACACTTACACCTGGGACTGCGACTTGGGCTGAGATTTCAGGACACAAAACCTCGCAGCACTGCTTCATCGTTAGCCATACACTCGGTAATTAGGCCCTGTGGTGGCCCTTGGTCGGCTGATTTTGAGTTCCCCCGAGTAGCTGCACTGCTCCCGCCGCACGCTGAGAGGGGCTGCGCTCCACTCCCACACCCAGCCCACTTCCTATATACGCTTTGGCAGAAGTGTAATTACAGGGGTGTGCTGTGCTCCCTCTCTGCAGGGAGTGTGTGTTGTGTGTGTGTGTGTGTGTGTGTGTGAGCAGTGGTGTGACCCCATGCTGATGCTGAGCAGGTGTCAGCGTCACCAGCAGACTCTCAGACCTCTGGTGTTTAATTCTGCAACCTTTCTGATGACTGCAGCAACGTGAAGATAAAATAGCCTCATGGGACCCATTGGGTGGTGGGAGAGAGAGAGAGAGAGAGCGAGCGAGAGAGAGAGAGAGAGAGAGAGAGAGAGAGTAATATGCGTGTGCACGTCCGCCTGTGTTTTTTATGAAAGCGGCTGAAAATAAAGGCCTGGAGAAGAGAGACCTAGCATATTCGAAACTCTAATATCATCTATTTTCTATGCTGTTTGAAGACATTCCAGTCATCTACTCTGAAATGAACAGCTGTGAAGCAAGATACTGTAAATGTACCATAGAAGAAATATCGGCAATGAATACTCAAGATGATTGTTGTTAAAAGTGGAGTCTTGTTTGTTTATGTTTTTTGCACATTTGTGTTGAAAAGCAAATACTTTTCAAGGACAAGTAGGCAATACCATCTGTCACTCTGTTTGTGAAAAAGTCTTTTGTGCTTAAGTACACACACACTGAGTGACTAACAAACTGAATGAATGAATGCATAAATGGATAAATGAATGAATGAATGAATGAGTGCCATAGCAACAGTAACCTATCTCTCTAGCTTGTTATTCTGACAGTACATCTGGCTGTCACCCCTCCCCCATTGACAATGAATAGTGCATGATGGCCAGAGACAGATAGTATGGTTGAAGGCAGGAGTTTTCAGCCCAGTGGCATCAGACAACCTGTTAAAACCCCAGAGATTAAACAACAGCGCCCCATCATCGCAAGGAAATATTGGCGATGTAAAGTCTTCCGTTCACTAAGGCCTCGTTTAACTCCGTATATATCTTTAATGTGAAGCCCTGGACTGCCCACTTTTCTTCTGCGAGACTGAAACAACGCTGCCTCTCTCAATCTTCCGTGACATAAATCAACAATGTCCCTGAGCTGAGCCGGAAACATATTTGTCATTCTCCATTTCAGATGATCCTCTCAATTTGTCAGCGTTGTACTATCTCTGGAGAGCAGGAAACACAGAGCACTAAATCCCTCCAGCGTGATGGTGCTCAAGTCATACAGTCCTTCTGAGAAGAGCCGTGTGTGTGTGGATCTCTAGTGTACACAAGAGCGCCTCGGTGTATGGAGCAGAAACCACTGAGATCAATTGAGAAGCAGTGTTTCCATCACACTATCTATGCTAAGCTGTTCCGTTGCATTGGCAAACTCATAGAGAGCTGCGCTATACTGCAACGTAAATGGACGCTCACCAAGCATTCAGGGAAGAAACTCATTCATCTTCCACGTGACAGAGAAACGACAAGGTGTGACCGCCACACCGGGCGCCAGGCAGCCATCAGAGGAAAAAAGGGGGCTCCAGGAGTGTGTTTTGTGTGTGTGTGTGTGTGTGTGTGTGTGTGTGCCCATATGCATGTGTGTGTATCAACATTAGTGTCTGTAACAGAGACTCATCTGTTACGCTGCTTGAGCAGTGGAAAATGTGATGTCGGCAGCCAATCCACCACTGTCACTAAAACAATGTAGTGTGCCTGTCGTCGGTGGTGGCGACACGAAACGGCCGTGTTTTACTGTGGTAAAGCTCTGCCACTTACATGTCAGGGGGGTTCATTATGTTGAGGAAGTGACTATAGTGGAGTGGAGGCATTCTTAGGGTAGAGTACATAGGAAATTTGGAGCGTTACTTGTGTGTTTTGTCTGAATCTTCCTGCAGAATATCACACTGGATTTTTGTTTTTTTCAGAATCCTTTGTAGTGTGCATCTTGATTCTATCCTGTTCCTAGGCTGAAAATTACACTTACACTACAGTTAGTTGCTTTGAAAACCTCAAGTTCATAGAGTTGGCTTTCTTAGGTTATGCATTTCAAAGCTGCAAACACACAGTGGGAATCACTGGGTAATTCATTCTAATAATCCCCCCCCCCCCCCCCCCCCCCAAAAAAAGAAAGAAAGGAAGGAAATCATTGCATTTATTGAAAGCTGTCATGCATGCAGGAATCATAACCTTTCATAATTTCAAAGTGTGATTGCCAGCGCTAGAAAAAAATGCTTGCACATTTTAATAAAAGAAAATAATACTGGAGGCATTTCTCATATCCTCTGACAGATCTGTTGGTTAGGCATATGTGACAGCAGGGGGAACTCAGCTGTGGGGCAGGCTGGCTGTAAGAGACATGTGATTGGCTCGGTGACGGCAGGCCTTTTCCCTTCCACTCTGAAGCCTCAGCAAACATGTGCCAAGACGCAGCAGCCAGGAGCACGCAGAAGGAGCTTCACCTTTGAACTCGGCTTGGCTGTCTAAATCTATCACTGATGCTGATAATGTAAACCAAAACAATTTCCAGGGAGCAAGACCATGGGCTGTGAAATTGGGCAGCTGTTGCAATTTACGATCCTCCAGGGAGAAATGATTGCAGAGCAACGGAAAGCATTGTAACCAATTATGCAGTGCACATCTGCTTAGCCTGAAACGCCACGGACGGGTCACTATCATATCTGACTCATGACTACACAGCAGTTGCCTTAGTGCTTAATTATTTCCAAGGATTTTGCAGTAATTTGATTCGGGTGATAATTTTCATCGTCAAGGCAAAAAACAAGGAGGAAGTTACAGATTCAGTATTAAGTTTCAAAGCAGCATCTTCGTGGACTGTATATTTGTACACTACATCAAAAGTAAGACTAACTCTGGGCCCCAGTCCCCTAGAAACCACAGAGAAACATGTGAAATCACTTTCTAGCTTCACCACCTTTACATTAAGCAACTATTTTGAATTCTGCTTGCCAAGTGAGCGGATTGACCAATCAATGAATCCAATTGCTCTATTTAAATGCCAAGCTGTAACAGACAGAAATGATCCCCAGAGAAGTCATTGAGCGCTCCTCAGCTGGAGGAGGTAGCTCCCTCTGAATACCAAAAGCCCATAAACTTGTTAGCGATGTAATCTGGAAAAGTTAAGGTCCCTCACATCTGCGCGCCTCATGAGGGTGTCGCTGAATAGTGTGGTGTTGCAACACGTCTCCTCGCTTCACTTCACAGGCAGCTCATCATCCACCAGCAGCCTGACCTAGATCCAGCCATCCCTGTGCTCACATCATCTACATATTCATTGGGCTCTCTTAATCATAAGATGGCCCCTTGAGCGGAAGAGAAAACTCTCTAATTAGTTGCTATCATCTGATGGCAGCTCATTGTGCTGCTGTGTCTTGTCTGCCATGTGTTTTTCTGCTCAGTGTGCTACTGCTGCTGCAGTGCTACAGTAACTTCATACAGTTTCCTTTACTGTGGTCACGTGTGAAATAAGGGTTGCGATGAGTTGCTGGTACTCTCATTCTGCCGCATTATGTTTGACAAAGTAAACATATCATGCGTGCTTGAAACGGCCCACTCAGCACTTCCGAAACTACATTACATTAATTGTTTGAAGTTTGTAATTGCTTACTGTCAGGGAGAAAAATTTTATCAGCATGCTAGCCTGTGGCTTGCAATCTTCAGACTGAGTTACTGCTATCCTCACAGTCTAGAAATTGGATGGTCACTCATGGAAACGGTTTGGAGAAGACACTGGGCTGAATGGCTGGGCTGTTGTCCAAAATACATAATCCGTACTGTCTGTCCCTGTCTACAGCACATAGAATGACTGATTGCAATGTCAATTGTGATTGCAGGCTGTTCAAACTAGTAGTTAATTTGAGTACATTCCAACAGATAAGTTGCATCAGATTGCTGATAACATAAAAAAATTCAAGCCTCTGCCTGAGTGAATGACTCTGCAGCAACCAAAATTACTGTGGAGGAGCACAAAATTACAGTGGAGAGAAACTCAGCATTGGTTCTAAATTACATTGCAGGTTACTTGCAGCAACCACAGCAAGGTCAAACCAGCCACCTCATCTATATGAAATGAATTTAGAAGTGCAATGCCCATCCCTAAAGAAATCCTTAGCTTACCTTTGGCCAAACATCTAAGGTCAGACTTCATCTGATTCAGAATTCAGGAAGTGTGGGCATCTCAGTGGGTGGACCGCAAAGTAAAGCTGGAGACAATCCATACAAACATGGTGATGCACAACAGTCAAACAAAGCCAGAAAGAGCCACAAGTTCTGCACCAAAAATAGCCACAGAATCAGAGACTACTGTCTTCTTCTAGTCTAAAGTTTGACAGAGACAGACATGTTGGGGGGTTTAATGAAAAAGGGGTCTCTTCAAAAAAAAAGTCCTAGTATCTTCAAAGGCTGCCTGGTTACTCCCGCACAAAAAGTGAAAATGTCAGAGACAAACAAAAGCATCCTAGACACGAAGATGACAGGTTCCTCCTGTGCTCTCTAGAAAGAATTCTAAAAAATGGATTGAATGGAAACAAACACACACACACACACACACACACACACAAAAGCTACTATTTAACAGCCTCTACAAAGCTACCATTTATTTTCAGGAGGAGAATAGCAAAAAATTCCTTCATTATGGCCGCCTTCTTCCATGAACCACAAACATCATGGTGCCAGTGTCAATCAATAAAAGAAAATAAATGAAATTACATTAGAGCAGGAAGCCTGACAGAAAATGTATCATCTGTTTATCCACTGAATCCCAGGCCTTCAATATCATCTAAATTTTCCATTTCAGCATCTTCATGCAACAGTAACAGATCAACTAATCATTCCACCTCAGGATGCTAACCAAAGCAATTTAGTTTGTGTTGACTGAAACCCAGCGGCTCCGCTGCTCATATTCGTAGGAATACAAATGATTTAGATACTTAATAAAAACTTATTTATGTGGCAGTGGTATCATTACCAGTATTGAGACCTGAATACAATCTTTAGGAGGAAAACAAAAAAAGTTCACTTCCCCAAGGATTTTAACCCTCCATCATGTCTGTCTGTTCTGCAAGCTTTAGGTCTAACCTTAAATGCTGCAACCCAGTGCAAGAGTCAACTGCAGCTTTCTGTCCCAGTGCTGCAGCAGAGCCAGGAGGCAGGGAGACAGTTCACTCATAACCCCAGTCGAACTTTGCTTTTCATCGTGGGAGGGAAGGACTTTCATCACAGTGTTTTCTCAAAGCTATATCGATGCAAATCATTACACTAATCCCCTGTGCGCTCTGTGTGTGATTTGGATGGAAATGAGTACAGAGCCAGTAATGTGTGAACGTTGACACACAAAAGCCCACAGCAGGCATAGTGCACCACCAACGGCTCACGAGGACAAATAGCAGGATGCCGCCTACACACGCGGATCGGATGCAGGTGCAGGGAAACACCGCTGAGCCGGAGCTGCGCAGGAGGACGGCCATTATGGCACACGCTCCCAATAATATCAGCCATCATTCGGCTGCAAAGTAGAAAAATATAGCTCTCTGCAGCCTCGCTATATGTGCGTACCACTGGGGCTCGGGCTAATATTGAGTGAGAACACTACTTGTTGTCACCCTCAATACATCAGCGTGTGATACGGTGTGAACTCCTGTCTCTGGAGTGGACCTATATATGCGTGACAGAATGATTAATGTGACTCCAAAGCCTGAGCACTATTCAACCCTCGTGGCGCTCACATCTAGATAATGAGAGGGCCTGCTCACCAGCTGAAGCATCCCCACTCTCTGTGCATATGCCCTCCGGTGCAGCCATCACAGTCAGGAGGACGCTCCAAGCAGTATTTGCCATTATGGTTTTGCTCATTACAGGACCAGCATGAATGGAGGAGTTGATGGGCAGCCACATGCTCACGGGGGCCCGGGGATGTCATCACAGTCTGAAAACGCATCAGTAGCTAGGTCTGCTAGAAGCGTAGGCCTGTTGTGGTGTCGTTAACGCCACGAGTCTTTAACCCCTTGAGCTATTCTTTAAACCCAACACAACCGCCGCCAACTGGCGCCGGTCAATTTCCATAGAAATGACAGCTCTCTCACTTTAATTATACTCTACAATCAAATCAGTCAAGAGGTGATGGAGTGAGAGGGATGGTGTGTGTGGGTGTGTGTGTGTGTGTGTTGGGGGTGGAGGGGGGTTATCATGCACACTATACTTACTGTGAACACTTCAGCCACCAGTGTGCACTCGTACTAATGTTCACAGTTTGTCCTTCACTCGCTTCCCCAAGTGATTGTTAGGTTAGTGAGCGGAGCTGTTACACTCAATTCCTTTACACTGCCTTTGTCTTCTACTTTCTGTGATACAATAGTCTGTGCTCAACGCTCAAGTGTCACAAAGTCAAGCATTCATGAGCCATGAGTAGCCTACATATGTTCAGCCAGGGCCGTAACCATAATACACATTCGGGAGGACATACCCCCCACAAATATATGTACCCCCCTCAGATATGATCAAATAGACTCCATATTATGGTTAATAATTCTATTTATTTTTTGATATTCTACGGCACCAGCCATGACCCACCGTCCGAAATACTAAATTACCATTCATACTAGTAAGTAATAATCACCGTTACTTACTATCGAATTGAATAGGCTACACATAAAAGTTGGGATGATGCATTAGTGAAAATTTTCCCCCAGCCCCTCCAGCATATTTGCTCCCTCGCAATGTTGACTATATGGTTATGGTTATAGCCTTGTGTTCAGCATATGTGCAACCTGGAGGCCAGGCTAGCTGAGACAATCCAGAGTATGACAATATGACAAACAACCTGAGTCTTTTAAGCATTACAAACAACAGTGTGCTACAAAAACATAGATACCTGAAGACTAAGATAAGGCAGATAACCAAGCCTCCCATTGTAGGACAGACAAGCTCAACAATGAAGGCGTGTATTGAGCCGTCAAGCGCCCAATACACTTATTAGATCACCATTCATGCTGTCCAATATTTAGCCGCAGCTCCTGCTTTATGTGATAAAGTGCCTCTCCGTTCCTCTGTGAGTAAAATCAGAGCAATTAATGGCTAAACGACCAGTAGTGATTTAAAACTAAGCCTATTTCTCTGTGCTCCATTCCTCTTGATAAATCAACTCGCTGGGCTCATACAAAACATGAATCCTGGGAAAAGTGGTCTCCAGCAGAGACAAAATGCAGTAACCTACAAAAACCCATAGTAGCACCATTCCTTTTTTTTTTTATTTTTTTTTTTAATATTAAATGTTTGCTCAGCTGAAAGAGGAATTTGCTCGTACGCCCTGCAGCTTCTTTTGAAGCTTGACCAGACCACCCCCATCCTGGTTCACAGTGGGTTTACATGAACTGGCATCATCATCAATCATTGTTTCATCAGTGTTTGATGCATCGTGTTTGTGTTTGTGTACTATCTGAAATTTAAATTGTGTGTGTGTGTGTGTGTGTGTGTGTGTGTATGTATGTGTGTGAGGGAGAGAGACAGAGAGAGAAAAACCCTAAAGAACACGTTAGTAAACCAACACCCTTTTACAATCCTAGGTGTGAACAAGAGTGATATGCAGAGTGGGCTGAGTCTCCAGTAAAAAAAAATCCTTCACAATCCAATTAACAGCAGAATTTCCCCACAGTTCTCGCAGTTTTGCCTCCTCAATTTCACTGTCAGGGGAAAAATCCTACTTCCTATCACTTCTTCTACAAGGTTATATAACTGTCAGAGCTTCACATACACACACACACACACGCTCACACTCACACACACACACACACACACACACACACACACACACACACACACACACACACACACATTTCCGCAATGACAATCTAATAGTGAACGGTTGGTTACCCACGGGCCATGACAAAGGAATCATATTGGAAACTAAATGAGTACAAACAGGAATAGTGTTAGAGCACACATTAAGTTTGCTATGCAGTTGCTGCCCTCACCTACTCGTGTACATAGGGCACTTGACAGTCATATTGATGATGATGACATTTCAAAAGGGCAGCGCCCATCATGATTGAAATCATATGTTTGTTGTTTTTTTTATCATTTGAAGGCCTCTGATAGCGTACAAGGGAGAATACTCCAATCAAAGTTCAGAGCCTCAGGTCTTTGTATGCCACAGAGTATACCAAGGAAGGTTAGATAGGAATAGAATAATTATGAGATTCACTACCATGATGAATATCGCTCCCTTCTCACGCATGCCCTTGCATGGCTGAACACACACCTGATATCCCATGCAGTGTGTGAGCTCCGAGAAGAAGCTGGTATCGCCTGACCAATAGCAGCTGTGTTGGGAGGGGCGGAGGGGGTGTTTTCATACGGATTCAGTCTGTCAGGAGGGCTGAATGATGACCACATCTCGCACTCAATATCATGCACACACACACACACACACACACACACTGGGCTTCATTCCCAGAATCTTCCTCAGAAACAAAGAGGTGCCTCTGCAAGATGTCCAGGAAATAAACACATTCACAAGTCCAAAGGAGAAAGAAAAGCAGAGAGAGAGAGAGAGAGAGAGAGAGAGAGAGAGAGAGAGGGAGGGAGTGAGAGACTCCTAAAGTAGGTGTTTAAATATGAAAATCAATGCGATTGAAGACTTTGTATATTCATGCATGTACTTAGGGGGATTCGGAAGCCAGTTCTCTTCAAAGCACATCACACCACAAAGGATTTACATAAAATACACTGGGGTCCTTATCAACATCAAAAGCTTTCCATAACATACGCATACACTGCTCAGAAAAAAAAAAAAAAAACTTACAGGACTCTCTCGAAAAAATATATTCAATATTGATTTCTAAATATATCTGTCTATTACAAGAGATCATGTGTAAACACAGTATGTAAATACATTTGTATGAACAGTGAAGACAGTCTGTGCCTTGCCTGCTGTTTGTTTGAGTGAAGCATGTGAGGAGTACACTCTTAATTCACCCTCTGTGTATACACTCTAATAAGTTGGCTCAATGCACTCAATACACTCAATACACTTAATGGCATACTGCCCCCTCTTGGACAATCTTGGCCAATAACAGAAGGAGTCCTCACACATGCAGAGAAGCACTTTGAGGCATGTGATGCATTCTCATTTATTCTGTTTTGCACAAAAGCAAACAGTCCATTGTGGAAAAACTCTCATTAGTGTGTAACACCAAACTTCATTCCACAATGTACCATAGCTGATGCCTCCGTTACCCCACACACTGTGGTGCTGAGCGGCTGAGGGGGTGAAAGCTCATTGTGCTCTTTTCTGGGTCTGAAATAACGAGATGCGCCTGCCTGATGTCTGGATCGGCTCCTGCTTTCTGCTGCCGAGCCACGCAGATTCTGACAGAGACGGGATGAAAGAAAATTGGTCTCAGAGCCGGCCGGACAAGCAGCTTTGAAGCTGTGATGCCGTAATGAAGGGGAGACAACAGTGGTGTAGGGTCAGGCATCACGGAGGAGATGATAGGGTTTGGGTGTTTTCACAAGCAGAGGCTGATGCTCTGAGAAGAGCAGAAAGTCTGGATGCCAGTGTCTGCTCGCCTGGCAGACCTTATGACTGCTGCAACAACCATTGTAACACTTTACTAAAATCACAGGGCTTGTTATCATCAAACATATCACTGCAGATAAACACAGCCAAAAATACAGCCGAAGTTCAAGATTATTAGAGTGACACAAGGGGGTGTTTAGAGGGATTCGGCCCTATTACAGTATTCACAGCCCTGGTGAGGTTAAAACAGGAGAAATGAAGGGATGCTAGAGAATATGCTCGAGGACAGTTCGCCCCCTGCAACAGCCCTCCTGCATACTGATTGGACTGGTTCATTAAACTGAATGCCAAGTGGACAGGACTAACTAAATCTTATCATTCTGCTCAAACCACCATCAATAGGCAACACCTTCCTCTGAGAAAATCACAAAGGAAAACAGTTGCAGGGACTACCGGGTTTAAAGGATTGTTGATTAGCGGATGAAGTGTCTCTTAGTCTATAATCGCCACTGGCATCTAAATCTACTGAGGTACACAGAGAGACGTGAGAACTGCTGGTTCTGTAGGAATCGAATGTTGGAAGATGCCATCTTTTAAAATGACAGCCAGACATTACGATGAGAAGAAAGATGAGTGATACGCCATTACGCAATAACACAGCAATGCTTTAAGAAGATATGATGATGATAGAATATCTGTCAGCTTTCTATAAAATATTATGATACACTCTCTTCTCCGTCTCACCACCAAACCTTAATCATATCAAGGAATAAGCGTCGCTCATTTGATGAAAGTTGGCCATAAATGTAATAAAGCTGCCAAGGTTATTAGAACTGCCAGAGGCCATTTTACAACAGCTCACACACCTCATATTGGATTATAGAGAGAAATATGATGAACCAAGGAAGTAGAACTCGCCCATTTACTATGGGCCAGGGGAAGTTTAATGACTTGTGACCGAATCCATTCATAAGCATTAATTCCTGTACCAATGACGATCTGCTACATTTAGCTCTGCTCTATGAAAACTTGTGGGCGTCCTACCCAGGTATACTGTAGTTCTTTAACTGCCGGTGCATATCAAGCATGTATATACTGTATATATACAGTGTGTCCAATCTAATGGAAAACCTGCATAGCCTTGCTTTGATCAAACACAGCAAATTCCCCAGTGTTAATACGTGTTGATTTTTTTTTTTGTGACAGTTATTTGGAGTTGACAAGTGTTGATTGGAGAGTTGTTGACTGGAGTGTGTATGCTATCTATATGTGTCAAATTAACTCTGATGGGTGTGGACTCATACAAACGCTGTCATAATGTTGATTTTTCCAGTATCAGAGTTAAATTCACACAGATTTTGCTGGGCATATACTGTATGTTCCAGAGGATATACTGTAGGAACAAAAACAAGATACAGCTGCATTACTTATTATGTAACTTCACATACTGTATTCTTTTGAAAACACAATGTGTTATCACTGGAATACATTCACAGTTAGAGTTAAAGATTTAGAGAGCATGTTGGGTTATGTCTTTCTGCCATTTGCCACACTGTATATTAGGCCTTGTTGGAACAGGAGCAATTTACCTTGTTACCAGCCTATTCAATGCCATCTCAAAGGTAAGAAGCAGCACCATCCATCCGTCCCTCTGGGTTTGGTCTATTACTCTATCTGTGCCCCACTTCAGTTTTGTCTTTCTCTTTCTGCTTGCCTCAAGCTTGTGCATTTGCTACACAGTAAAATAAACTGCCATATCTTTTTAACAGCCTCGATGAACAGCACTCAGGCACAGAAATTATTGAACAAAGGGATAAACAAACTTGGCTCCCCAAGGTATGAGCATGACAAGACAGACTAAGCTATCAATTATGCTTGAAACTCATTCATCTGGGGTAAGGAGCCCAAATCTACACTTGGCCCCAGGTTTTTTGACTTGGAATAGGCCTGTTACTACCATAGGAATTATTACCTTATGGTAAACTTGTTAATAATGCAATAAGTTACTTGAAGGTGCTACATGTTCCATTCTAACATCAATAAATTATTACCGCGTTCATTCTGAGACATTAGTATAAATACCGTAAACAAATGAGACATTTAGTTGGAAATCTGCTGGATTGCTTTACTACACAAAACATAAAGAGGGCGCTGTTCCTCCAGAGCAACTAGAACTAAAGCTTTCAGTTTCCCACAAGCAGATAGGAGTTTTGCTTATTGAAATATCTTCTCAGGGCAGAAACTGTTATGATTGGTTCAATCATGCGACCAATCTGAAACGTTGAGCAGGACCATGACGGGCAGAGTCCTGTCAAATTGTCATTGTCAAAGACAGAGGTATGTTAGCTACTGTAAATAAATCTGCCCCCAAAACAGACATGAGTCTTATAACCTACTGTAAATAAATCTGCCCCCAAAACAGACATGAGTCTTATAACCTACTGTAAATAAATCTGCCCCCAGAACAGACATGAGTCTTATAACCTACTGTAAATAAATCTGCCCCCAGAACAGACATGCGTCTACTGTGCTCGGGGCAGATAGGTAGATGCCTACACATCGAGGGATGTGTAGGCATGTGTAGGTGTTTATTTCTGCCTAAAACAAGTTAAATAAAACTAACTATGCTATGTAGCCAGCTAAAGTTAGCTAGCACACAAGCCGTGACCAAAGAATATATAGCTGGCTATGTCTAACTGATCTCTATGGCCGTGACCATACCAGCTAACGTTAGTAACTACTAGCTAACATGTTGTTAGCTAGTAGTTAGTTGTTTACATAGCAGCAACTGTGCCTGAGCACTTGTCTCTTTCTATTTAACAGGAAAGTTAATAAACTGTCAATGAAATACCTACAAATAAAAAAACATTTGTGTTAGCTAACTTACGTCTGTCTTGGCAATGCCAGCTCTGCCCGTCACGGTCCCGCTTGATGTTTCAAATTGGCCCGCCTCCTCTCTTTTTTAATTGGTCACCTGATTGAACCAATCATAACACTTTCTGCCCTGAGAAGATGTTTCAACTCAACTCCTATCTAGCTACTTCTCACAATGGCAGTTGGCGGGAGGAGTGGAAGGCCGATGGATGAGAAAGAAACTACCAATCTTCTCGACCATGGCCTATCCACATGATCCAGGCCATGTGGATACCAATGGTATCACATTGCACCTGTAATTTATATTCAATAGAGGGCCCTATTGGGATCTTCCCAAGTCAAAGCCGTAGCTACATCACTTCAGGATCATCAGGCAGTGTTTAGAGCCAGGGGGTTTCTGTGCTCTTCAATATGTAATCAAGTGTATAAGTGACCATAAACTGGTAAGACAGTTGAACACCTTTATCCTTCTGCTCATGTTAGATCGTTTGTGTGATGGAAAAAAGAGGTTGTGAAAATCAAAGGGGTTCTAAAAGGTTTTATTGTCCACCATCTGTTAACATCTGTGATAAATCCAATGCATCAAATCTTAATGAACTGGAGAGATAGGCATTATGTTTCATCTTTTGCATTAATTTGGAAGCTATAGTGCAGCACTGCTGTGGGTCAACAACAGATGGCCATGGATTAATCTCATTATTTACCACACATGAGTCTCATAATATAACAGACTTGGGTTTTGGATTGGACTTTCACCCTCATATTACTACTGGCCTTGGATATAGATATATTATAATAAAAACCTGTAACAAGGCCATATAAAGAGGAAACAAATGAAGGGTTGAGTTAGTTCTGCTGGCAGTGGAAGAGATATCTATTATGTTTGTGTGTGTTTGTTTGTGTGTGTGGTGTGCTCTTATTGGCTTTTTTATTTCAGGATTATCAAAGTGTGAAAACTTGATCCTCAGTTTGTCTCCAGCCTTGTCTGTTTCTGTCAAGATGCTTGTGATAGCTCTCCTCTTCAAGCTGTTGGTGAACAGGGATCTGCTGAATCGCAGGCCTGATGAGTGCGAGTCGATCTTGACAAGTCACTCAGCCAGAGGCTCCAGCGGCGAATAAGCTGTCAGCCGACACGTATCTGTGACCGGCCCTCATTACAGCAGCATTCACAAGCAGTTCCCCCCGTCACACACTGGTTTTTCATCGGGCTGTAAGAGCTGCTGCCTGACCTGTGACATCTCCTCTCTCCTCTCTTCTCCCTCTGCTGTCAGTCTTCCAGGTAAAGCCGGTGTTCCCCTCTCTCTCTCTGCTCCGCCCCTCCAGCCACACTGGCACCTCGCTCCGCTGCCAAAGCCCGCCGTCCCCCCTGAGCTGCAGGGAGCCATCAGGGACGTCCTGGGGCAGCATTAAAACCAGGTGTCCCTTCATGCTTTGCTCTACACATGGCCCAGTCTCCTGCAGGAAGCCCTCAGGCTGCTTGTTAGACACACTGACCCGAGGGTGAAGGGCACAGATGGCTGCATGCTCTGTGGGCTGCCCCCGCCCGCCTCGGTCCGTGGGTGTCATCCCAAACTGAATATAGCATGATGGAGAGGAAGAATAAAGATGAGTTCCCTCCGAGAAGCACAAAGAGTGAAACCATATGTGTTGTTGTAATTTAAAGGAAAAGTATAATGTTATTAAAGCTACACTAGGCAAATTTGTTATGTAAAAATACACCCTGATCATCTGATCAGCCTAAATCACAAATTTAGACCCTGTAGATGTGCTTTAAGTTTTTCAGTCATCTGTATCATTTCTATGCTACCACAGACTCAGATTAGACCGTTGCTCAGCATGTGTGTTGTGTACGACGCAATTCAACTTCCACTCCCAACACCCTCAACAACACCAATCCAAAACCATAATCCATCCATAGGAAATTAGCATTTTTTATGGAAATAGTGTCCTTGTTATGTTCTTGTCACTGGTAGAAAGTTCCCAGATAAGCAGTGGTTGAATCAGAGGATTCAGCTGGAACAATATAACTCAAACTTAAGTTAATATCAGCAAACCTTTATCTTAAGCATCCTGTGCATCAGCCAAAAACCTCAGCAAACTGTCAGGAGGAACCCCATGGGTTTTAATAAGCTCTTGCCAACACATATCACATTGTGACCTTTCAAAATATGTGAATTAAAGAAACCTTGTGCCAAATTATAACAGCCAGCTATGCAATGAATAATGCAACACAGCAATGGAATGAAGATAATGACCCAAAAGTTGAAAACGCGTTTTTTTAATTGCCTAATACTTACAGGCCTCATTATACTACAGTATGTTAGGTCGTCTGAAATAAGACTTCTTGAATGTCAACTTTTTATTTAGTTGGTATAGGGACACATCTGCTGCAGAGCAGAGATTCAGTCTGAATAAGACAAATAGTGTAAACAGATGGTCTAATACAGCAGGCTGTTTAGTTTTGGTGAACACAGACATTTAATATGAATTCCAATAATTAGGGATCATAAAGAGTAACAGAGTTTTAAAGACATTTTTTTTCTTGAGGAATGCTTCCGTCTTTTTCTGTTTTGGAGTCAGTTCAGTGACAGTGATGGAAAAAAGGTTTCTTTGAGATGAAAGGTGAAATGCCAACCCTGGTCTGTTATTTGCAAATTACCTCAACATGTGTGTGTGTGTGTGTTTGTGTGTGTGTGTGTTTGTGTGTGTGTGTGTGTGTGTGTGTGTGTGTGTGTGTATAGGAGTTGTGGTGAATGACTGTGAATGGATTATCATGTAGGTGCATCAAACAAGGTCTCTCCCCTCCCTTATCTTCTTACCCTGAATAATTCATTCCATGACACCTTCAGCGGCATTTTCTGTCTCCATTGTGTTACTTTGCTGTTTGATTAATCCCAGATGACCTTCATCAAATACACTTAATTACACAATATGTTTCAGATTTCTCTGGATATTATGTAATGATATGTAATTAGTAAATATAGTTGTGCTCTTTTTCCACGTGTTTTTTGTTTGCCTTAACTGTGATGTACATTTGCTAAAAAATACTTTTAGCAATTATTATTGTTATTTATTATTACTATTATTAGTATTAGTATTATTATTACATAGAGTAGTTAAGCCTGTGTGGTGATTTTGTGGTCCGTCAGGCCGGCCTCAAGCTCTGACGTCAGAGCAACGTCATGAGAGAGAGGGGTGAGGGTGCTGTCCAGGGTGCTGAAACACTACAGAGGTCTTTAAAGCAAAGCAGCCAGAGCGGCAACACGTGTGTGTGTGTGTGTCTGAGTTTAGCAGCCGCTTACTAAATATTTTTACAGATTTACTGAAGACAGAGTAATTGTAAGAAAAAGTTAAACTCTGGATAGTGTCGAGTTCTCTGGGAGCTGAAGTCCCTTACAAACTTTGACTTCCCGCACTTTCATCAAAGATGGATAACCTGTTGCCGGCCCAGGAGGCTGCCAAAATCTACCACACCAACTATGTGAGAAACTCTCGAGCCATCGGCGTCATGTGGGCCATCTTCACGATCTGCTTCACCATAATCATCATCACGGTCTTCATACAGCCCTACTGGATCGGGGACAGCGTCAACACCCCGCAGGCCGGATACTTCGGCCTGTTCCGCTACTGCATCGGCAACGCGCTGACCTCGGAGCTGATCTGTAAAGGCAGCGTGCTGGACTTCGGCTCCATCCCGTCCGGAGCCTTCCAGACTGCCATGTTCTTTGTCGGGACCGCCATGCTGCTGATCGTGGGCACCATGGTCTGCTTCAGTCTGTTCTTCTTCTGCAACGCGGGGAACGTGTACAAAATTTGTGGTTGGATGCAGCTGGCCTCAGGTAAGGGAGAGTGTAGTATCCAAATCTATGAAGTGTGTTCAGTGCAAAGGCTGCCAAACGGATAAGATTGCATACATGAAACAGTGAAAAAGATCTGTTCAGTATAGCCTATGCACATACATAGATTTTTTGAGGGGAGAAAAACATGACCTCAGCCTAAGGGCTTAAGTTACCTACCATCCTCTAAAAAGTGCCATAATTTGTTTTAATATATATCATTTTGTAAGAGAACTGATTGTCTAATTTTTTTTATGAAACTATACAAATTCAACTAAATATGTCAAAACTTTTTTTGACTTTTTTAAATTTTATTTATTACGTTTATTTGGATTGGGATGTTGCACAACAAAACTTAAGTCTCAAAAATAATGCGAAGTGAACCAGACTTAGCTGGCTTCCATCTGTAGTCCATGGGCAGGTAGACATAAAAGACAATACAAAAGAGAGTGGCATATACAGTTAAAAACATACAATTAGGCTACAACATAACCAATCACACCCACACACACAATACTCTCTCTCTCTCTCTCTCTCACTCACACACACACACACACACTCATTAACAGTTTATCGCCTTATATCAAAAGGCCTACATGAGTCTCTGGCATGAAGCAGCAGGTCTCAAGTATGGGGCATGTGCTTCTGTTGTGAACTGTCCGGTGAGTAGGGATGAGGTGATAAATTCATCTTGTCATGATGAGCCGCCCTTCACCTCTCTGGTTTCAGGCGTGGTGTGTGTCCAGTGGATGTGTTGCTCTGCAGTGTGGAAGCCAACTGGGATCCAGTTTCAGCCCAGACTCTGACACCTCCGATGGCAGATTGGTTACCTGCAACACGATCAGGTGTTAGGTGCTGTATTGTTAGCTGACAAGGCTGATAACTGAGGGCAGAGGAAACCTGAAACATATATGATTTTTAGGCCTATGCAAATATGGCAACTCCCTGAAATGCTTGTAGCAACAAAATCAAGATTCAAATGTATGAAGGTTTGTAGCCATGGTAACACCCAGAGGCAACTTTAGCAGACGCAAAGCATTTAACATTTAAGAACTTTCATAACAGTGTATCACGCAAACAGTCCCACTGAGCATCCTTCCCTCCGCCGCGCCATAACATAGATCAGGCCTGTGGCACTTTAAAGAGAAACACCGAGCGTCAGCCTGCACTTGGGGCCGAGGCCGTCTCCCTCATAATTATTTATCAAAGTAAGTGCACACAAGGGGCAACTGTTGGACGCCTCTGTCATTTCTGTGTCCTTCTCCCGCAGCTGTGTTGATAGTGATGGGATGTTTGATCTACCCGGATGGCTGGGACTCCCCGGAGGTGAAGAGGATGTGCGGCCAGAGGACAGACAAGTACAGCCTGGGGAACTGCACGGTGCGCTGGGCCTACATCCTGGCCATCATCAGCGTCCTGGACGCCCTGCTCCTGGCGTTTCTCGCCTTCACCCTCGGCAACCGACAGGACAAGCTGCTACCTGATGACTTTGAGGTGGAGGGAGCAGGTGAGGGTTAGGGCAAAAAGGTAAAGATGGAGGTGGGGGAGTCATCTTCCCTGCAACATGCAAGAGCCCAGGTATCTCCCTTGATCAGAGGAGAGTTTTCCTTGAGCTTGATTGATAGCTGAGTTACCACATGCAGTTTCAGGGGTTTGAACACTATTACCAGGGGTGTAAAGAGTACTAGAATGTCCTACTCAAGTATAAATATTGTTACTTTGCTGATGTTTTACTTCAGTAGAAGTAAAAGTACTGGTGTAAAAATCTACTTCAGTAAAAGTAAAAAGTAGCTAATTTAAAATGTAAGAGTAAGAGTCACTGAGCTACTTTTTAGAAAACAGAAAGTTGTTGGATGTGATCTTTTCCATGCAATTCTAAAAGGATGACAGGACAGAGTTCAAACTAGGTTCGTTTAATTAGACAAATTGGACATTCCAAAATAAAGTGCACAAAGTAAAGCCAGGTTACTCTTCTCTTCTTTGCTGACTGATGTTCACTGCAAAGGGCTTCACAATTTGTCAATTTACATTGGTGCAGTCTCTGTTGCTTATGGAGAGCCACAAAATGTGCACTCTGTAATGGGTGTGATTTATGTAAATAAATCACATCCATCCATAAAAAGTAATGTGAGTAAATGTAATTAGTTACTTCCACCCTTGACCATTACACATGGCATTATGGAAGTTTGGGTGTTGTGAAGTGTTAGTTTGGGGGCCAATGACTACTGCTGAGTTCAGACCAATGGAGCTAATGCAAAGCACCAATGTCTTGTGCTTATTAAGTTTAGCTCATCAGTGTTTTCCTCTTTTACAGACAAATCTTGACCAACATGGACCTTCAAGACCAGGATGAGATACAGATTTACTTTAATGGGGGTTCAAGCTTGGGAACATGGCCACTGTGATATTCAAAAGTCAGAAAATTGTCTGTTTGTAGTGTTTTTAACCACAGTCTCTGGCTGTTAACACCTGGCCTACAGTTGAAAATGACTGGAGCATTTACCCTCCGGCTGATTAATGTGCATTGTCCCTGTTAAATAAATAAATTAAATAAATAAATAAGACATTTATTCTGAAATGTCATGACACCGTTTAGGCCAAACTGTTCACTTTCATTTCCCACTTTCATGTTTTCAAACTTGTAGTGACATGCTGACTGTGCTTTTGTAATCATTGATTGCTTCATAAACCTGACAAGTATCTATTGCACAACTTTGAATTATGTATTTCCTGTCTGACAGCTAATAAACTTAACAACTCTGAGAGAAAAAAGCTAGACACGGTCATTCCATGTAGTATGAACATCTGTTTTATTGTATGGTGTGTTGTACAAAGTTCTGTAAATTGACATCTCACACAAGTCTATATGCTCTTGAATCTGACAATAATGCAAATTGCGTATATTTAACAGAACGCGGGCCTAAATAGATACATAGATTAATTTGATATGATAAATTTGGTACACCATTATGTAACATCAGATCTCACCATTTCTATGGAAAAAATAGTGACATTATTGAACAGTTGGCCATACATACAAATGAGTTTGAACACTTCTTCCAAATGTTTTATTAAAACACAACTACCCTGCTAAATAATTTTAGCTAAGACATAGTAAGATTTGTTAAAAACTGTACACAACTGTAATATACATAAAGGCAAACTCTTTGGTACAGGTATATACAGTTTATTTTCACTTTTTTTTCCTTTAAAATCGGGCTTCTTAACATGTCATCTTGTTGAAACCTTCCCAAACATTATATTCCTGAATTGTAATAAGTGTATGAGAATACCAGCCTCCCATGAGAATGAAAGATCTCCTTTATTACAATTGATTGACCACACTAAATACCAGGTGAAAATGGATTTTAATATGGCTACATATGACCTACATTATCAGACAGTGGATGTCTCAAAAATAAACTAAAACAAATGATTCTGTCTGGAGAAATGCTGTGTACATTACTACAGTCAGTGTAAATATGTCAGCCCAGTGTGCAACTTTCTAATACTACTGTACAAATACAAAATGTATGCCTTACATGTGTAATATAAGATAAAACATATCATAAAAAAAAAGAACACAGCACTAATGAAATTGTAAGAGAAAAAGTGGATACCAAGTTTTCTTGGGGACAAAACTGACCAATAAAGGCTACATATCCTTGATTTGTTTGGGTTTTAGTGCAGGAGTGAAACCAAACAAGGATGAGTCACTAGCATTACAATAACAGGTTTGCTTAATTGGGTGGGTGAACGGAGCACAGCAGTTTGAGCCAACATGACCACAAAGTAATACAACCCACTGGATTCCTGACGTCATCAGCACAAGGGAAGAGAGGAACCAACAAATACAAAGCAAACATACATAGAAGCATTACCTCAATAACAAGAACAACGTAAGAAATCCAAAACAATGAAACAAAAAGAGAAATAAATATTCATCCGATATGCCCAAACTGGAAAGTGATCTGTTGCAGTCTCTGGAGAGAGAGGGAGGGAAGGGAGGTGCAATGTTTGGAGGGCTCCACTAGAGGGCTCCACTAGAGGGCTCCACTAGAGGGCGAGCCACGGGTGGCGCAGGCACTCTGCCGCCGTGGCTCTCTTCTCGGGGACGAGCTCCAGCATGGGAAGCAGAAAGTCAGTGAAGCAGTCGGCTTCTTCGCTGGGCCACTCGTACTTGTCGACCAGCACCTCCAGCAGGCCCCAGGGCTTCAGCTTGGTGATGTGCTTCAGATCACCTGCAGACAGCCAGACAGCGCTACATCACACAGCCATGCAACACCACAAACCTTCACCCACAGTGATACTTCTCAATGTGCTAGGGCACTCTGGACAGCAAGTTAGTCTATGCAAGCATCACACGTGTACATAATATAAATGTGTCGAAATATCTAGGCAGCACAAGCATGACATTCTTTGAATTTTAACAGATGTGTGAAAATACTTTATGATTAAAGTGCAAAGGCATTGTTATGAAGTAGGGCTGGATCCTACGAAGGACAGACAGAAAGCTTTCATTATATCAAAGAGAAGCAAGTGATGATCTTGACACGGACACTTTTTTTTTTTTACCTTTCTTGGTGAAAAAGTCCTTGGAATATTTGCCCGCCACTATGAGTTTGCGTGGGACAGTCCCCAGCAGCTCAATGATCAACGCTATATGGTCTACGCAGCAGAGCCGCCCAGCAGACGGTTGCAATGGGGAGGGGAGGGGAGGGGAGAGGTGAGGGGGGGCAGACAAGACAAACAACAGATTCATCAGACAGTGTCCCAGTCACTGGCCCACTCTGGGTGTGTGGGTGGAGGGCCGAGGAGAAGAGGGGTCAGGTTGACAGCACACAGACACAGACAGTTTGTTGTGGAGTTTGGATGTGCAGACCGAGGAAATCAGGCTAACACACACTGCCACCAGACATTATAAGGAGTTTTATGCTCCCAGCATTCATCTAAACCAATAGGTTCTTAAACGTTTTCCAGCCCAGGATCCAGAATCAATATTGTCAGTGTTGCCATGGGAGTCAGGCTCATTAATACAACCTTCTGCTCTAATGGGGACCAAAAGCAACAGGTTTGCGACCCAATTTGAGTCTCAGTCCACAGCTTAAGAAACCTTAACCTAAAAGGGCTGATGCCTCCGAAACACCCAATAACCCTTTGGGTGGGACACCAGCAAAATTCTCCCATTGCCTGACCCTACAATTGATTAGGATCGGCAGATTGACTGTAAATATGAGATCAGTGAGTCTACTGGTGATGGGTCTGTTCATATACTTCAATCCAGTCTTGAAGCAGAAGATTTAAGTCGCTCACATCATGTTTGCTACCAAAGCAGTGTTTCATGTTATCTCCTACTCGTAAAAAATATCAAATTCATAACATCTCTAAGTAAAGGTTCTTTTATGAATTAATGTATTGAATTCAAGATGATTACTTATTCATTTCCTTCTGTTTATACTAAATCTATACATTTAACGAGAAGCATCTTAGAGTGGTTAATAAACATACATGTCTCGGCCATTGGGTGTAGTCTCGGCCATTTCATCATACAAGAATTGTTCATTATATCAAAAAATCCCAATCAAAGCACAAAAATCATCACAAAGGTTATGTTATCAAGGCCATAATCAGTGGCAGTGGGGTGTTGTAGCGAGTAGGGAGACCTTCTTCACACAGACGATCCAGGTTCAAGCTCTCATGTTGGCCGCCCGGCTGAAGTGTCCTTGAGTAAACACACTGAAACCCTACAAGTGCTGCTGTAGCTGACCTTACACTCTGACCTCCCTATGGAGGGGAACAGATCAAACGAGAATTTCCCCTACAGGGATCAACACAGTTTCACATTATTATCATTATTTTTAGTCAAGTCCTCCAGTTACATCTGAGCAGCTACGTACGTCTGTCAGGTAATGTTTGGCAGAATTACTGACACTTAAATTAACGTCTGATGGCGCTGTTTGCAGTAGCTGACATTTATTGGTCTGTGTTTATTATGCAATGTGTCCATCAGCCTGCACACACCAACAACCTTAATGTGTCCGAAAGTGCTGTCAGGGACCCTCTCCCTCTCTGCCTCTCCCTCCCTCCCACTGCTCCCACGGCAGGCCACAGACACAGGGTGGCATACCTCTCTTGGTGAAGTATTCCTGTGAGAATTTCCCACTCAGAGCATAATGGCGCGGGATTTTGCCAAGCAACTCAATTACGAGAGCAAGGTGGTCTGGAAATGAGGCACATCAGAGGAGGAGAGAGAGGAGAGAGGAGAGAAAAGCAAGAGGGAAAGGGAGGGGAAAGAAACAGTCGTAGGGGAACAGATTGGAGAGAAGACAACAGCGAACAGATGAGATAGCAAATAGAGGGGGCAGGAGAGAGATGGAAAAAGAGAGTCATGTGGAACAACGTATTAGGACAAATGGAGAATGATAGCCTAGTATGACATGAAGCACACGTATCAGAAGACAAAGGCTATTACAGTCTTCTGAACAGAGATGGGCCACACAGTTTCTTACAACATAAACCAAAAAGATGGAAAATGTAAGATGGAAATAAATGAGTAAGGTTTAAGGCACAACCATCAAAGCCATATAAACTAAAACAAACTCATACAGCAGATTAAGTGGGGCAGGGTAAGAGATGAGTGAAAAATCCAATCAAGCCAATTAATTCATGCTACAGAGAAAGCAGTGGTATAATGTTAAGCGAAGAGGTGAAGGGTTCATGTACTGCAAGTGAAAAAGCTGAAGAAACTGAAGACTAAATCTCAGCACATCAGTACAGAAACCTCAAGCTAAGCAGCCGGGCAAAGTTAACATAAATAAACCATAACAAGGAGGAGGAGGAGGAGGAAAGGTGAAAAGTGAGTGAGGAAGAGATGGAGGAAGATGAGTAAGGGAGTGGGGAGATGGGCCCATCTTCAGTGGTGCCAGAAATGTGGCCCCATGTTAGAGGGGAAATAGACACAGGAATGCTGGTACTCAACATCACATGATTGAATTCTGTTTCCTTAGAGCTAAATTTCTTGTTTCGTAAACATTGTAAACTGGAAACCATTTGAAATCACTGTAATGGAGTACCTCATTTAAGTGTTAAACACTGAAAAAATTAAACTAAGGGAAGCACGCTGTGCAAGACTGCACAGTAATGTGTAGTCAGATACATAAATTGCCATGCCTACTGTGAAACTCTTACTAGCTGCATGGATATTTAAGTTATTCATAATGACAATTAAAACAACAATGAGGGCCAATGTAAAGGAAAAATCAATATTCATGGAGCTTTTCACAGTAGGCATTACAGTTAAAAGTGGCCACAAACGCAGCACAATTCTTATCTGTGTACTTTGTATTTTAAAAAGACTACTGAATAGGCTATAACACAAAGAACTAATTCTACACAATTACAATTGGATAAAATATAGAATGGGCAGGAACAGGAAGTCCAGCAATACCTTCATCCCTGGAATAATCTTCGCCAGAATGTGGTTCAAATAAGTAGTCCCCCGTGGCCAGCTCAAAGGCCTGAGGAGACAGCAGAGATAAACAGAGACAACATAATCACCGGATACAGACACCGCAGTGTGTGTGGGGGGACCAATATCTATCACAACTGAATACATAATGAGCTCTCCCATCACCACCTCCATGTCATTTAAGTTTAGGATATTATTGGCGTACGATTTTTTTTCACATTCTGATATGATGCAAATAGTCGATCGTCAGCACAATCTCACCATGCAGGCTGTGCTCCATATATCGGCTGGTGTGCTGTATCCAGCGCCGATAAGCACCTCTAAGGATCG
The DNA here is from genome assembly GCF_048128805.1 of Centroberyx gerrardi. Classification (NCBI taxonomy): domain Eukaryota; kingdom Metazoa; phylum Chordata; class Actinopteri; order Beryciformes; family Berycidae; genus Centroberyx; species Centroberyx gerrardi. The sequence goes on from NC_136010.1 coordinate 10,529,876, forward strand.
GTACTGCCGTGTCTGGATGTCTTCTGTAAAGTGCTTGTGCTGAGAGAGGGAGATAGAGGGAAAAAAATCCCAACCCTAAATAACAGGCACTGGGCAGAATCCAAAAACATGTATAAGTAACAGAGCCCACAGACCCTGTTCCCAAGGTGTAGGAATGCATTACTATCAACTGTGAAAGGGAGTGTGTAGGCTCCATTTCCAGTGTGCAGGCTCTATTTTCTCCATAGAGGTAGATTGAGGGCAATGATAACTGTGTGCTACCATTTCTACCATAACATTACTAATAATATATCAATAATCAAACAAACAATAATCAAACAAAGAGCTGGAAGGTCAGAGTATTCATATTGAGGTAGGTAGAAGACATTGGATGTGTCCCTAGCTGGAAGGCTTCGGCCTTAATCAGGAAATCCCTCAGGTCATTAGCAGACTACTCACCACCCAGCAGGCATTTCCCAAGTCTGCAATCTTGACCTTGATCTTGTCTGCATTGACTGGTTCAAGGGGGTTGACTAGCAGGGCTCCCGCTGCTTGCTTACCTACATCATCAGAGCCGGGAGAGAGAGAGAGAGATAAGCACAGCCTGAACATCTGCTAAAAGAGGACTCGATCTTACAATCAATATTTCAAAGTTCACATGGCTCAGCTATTACAAAACCTCCAAGGCAGCCCCAGCCAGAGCAAACAACAAGCACAAAACCTGTCCAGAGTTAGCAGATGTAATGCTGGTGGGCGACTGACCGTTTCTCAGGGCCTCCTGGGTTTCATATTGACAGTCAGGCTGCTCCTCTATCTCCTCCTGACACCTGCTGTGCTCCAGCTCTCCCTCCTCCAGCCCACCAGGAGGTCGTCTCTCAGTCACCCCACTGCTGTACGCTCCTCTGCCTTCAGTCTCAGTGTCCAGCTCCTCGAGCTCGGCAGAGTCCACGCCGTTACAGATGGGGTGAAGAGGGGACTCGCTGTGCTGCTCCTCCTGAGTGCCGCATTCCTCTGTGGGCTCTGTGTTGCCATTGTGTTGGTCTTCGTCCCTCCACTGGGCCTGCCTCTCCTCCACCTCCACATGGGAGAGGCCGTTACAGTTGACCTCTGACAGCCCCTCTGGTCCTGCCCTCATCAGGTCTGCATTCACACATTCAAAAAAAGAGGATCTGCATTTACACTGCTATCCAAAAATGGACAGGAGAGGGCATAATTCTGCTCAAATTACTCATTCCAGAGATTTAAGTACTGTATTATGGCTACAACGGAAGTTTAACCAATAGGATTAAAAACACAGGAAGCACATATTCCTCCTCTGTGATGCTGGCTACTCACCTGCTGTTTCCTCATTTCCTATGTCCAGAAGAGACACCTGTCTGAGGGGGGCGCAGGCTCGTGCCTTGGGAGACTGTGGGTCCTCCTCCTCATCCTCTTCCTCGTCCTCTCGTGTCTCTGGAACCTTTTCCATCTCCTCCAGGTCCATGATGCATTTTTCCAGCAGCTCCGCCTGACGTTTCTGCTTCTTTTTTAATTTCTTCTTCTTGTTCTTGGACATTTTTACTGCCTGTGAAGAGGAGGACAGCAAACAGAGGAAGGCTCAGATTCCAAGTTGCATATTTGTGGGACTGCTATACATGTGTGTTTTACTAAAAATTTGGGAGGCTGATATCCTACACAAAAAATAAATAATGAAAGGGTTGTAACTTACTTGTTTTGGTGCAGGCGCTGTGCTTACTGAAATGAGAGTATCAAGTGAGTACAAAGTATCATCAAACTGTGCTCATAAATGTACATATAAATGTGTATGTGTAGCCCATACTTGCTGATCCGGAGGGAGGAGGCGCCCCAGCCTTCTGCCACTCTGTGGCCTCTGCTGCCAGCCTCCTGATATACGGCTCGTCGACGCTCATCAGGATATTCTCCGGCTTGATGTCTGTGTGAATGATCTGACACTTTGTGTGCAGGTAATCCAGGCCTTGGAGAACCTGGGAAATGCAAACATGGAAAATTAGTAACTGTTACGGGTTTACTTCAATACTTTTAAAACGTTGGAAACACATCATTGTATTTAAAGAAAAAAGAAAGTGCTCACAGGTACACATTTATTGGTTATTTTAAAATGGCTTCAAGCGTGACTAGGCCAATCAGATATGAGGACCAGTCCTATCCGTTTCATAAAGGTCTGCTAATGTTTAGGAATATAGAGGACCAAGTCTGCCACATCTATCAATCAATTAATTAATCAATGCCTACAGAAAAGGGAAAATAAATGAATGAATCAATAAATAAAAGCACAAAGAGAAAATAAATGAATTAGATAAATGCATAAAGAAAGTGAGCAATAAATACTTCAATGTCAATTTTTCTTTTTTGTTTTTAATGCATGAATTGTGCGTTTTATTGCTGCAGTTAGATTTATTTACGTTGAATATGTATGACGGTGCGTCAACCAAACCCTTGTGGGTTGTACCTGACTCAACAAGCACAGGTACAAATGATGACTCGGTACAGTCAAATGATAGCTAGAGACTTCTGGCAAATGAAGCCTGAAGTAATGCCTTGCCTGATTATTTGCTTTTTCACATGGAGTTACTGGCTGAGAATTTGTGTTGTTAGCTGCAGCAACATGTGGTCTGCTGCCTCATGGAGCAGCTGGGAAATTGATCGCCTCTCTGCTGCCATTTTCTCCATGTGGCTGCAGGACACAATCCTCCAAAAGTGTCCGTAAGTGGCCGAATCTTCACCGACAGTGTTAGGTTGATTACTACTCTTGAATCTTATACCATGCACACCAATTCCCCTTATTAGCATATGCTGATGGGAAAATAAATCGAAATGTGACAATATATGAGTAAATAAATATATGAATGAAAAATATATTTACTTCGTATTTGTGAATAGAAAATATTTTCCTTTCCAGTTAGGAATAAATTCATTTGTTTCTTTATTTAGTTATTTATTAATTCATTCATACTTATATTGATTTATCAATGTATTCATTCATTTATTTGCCCTTTTCTATGTGCATTGATTGATTTGTCAGAATTGGTCCTCTATACAGGAAGACCAAAAGACATTTGTCGGTGACAGAACCTTGACGGGTATTGGGGGAGGAGTGCAAAACAAAAGTGTGAATCCTCGGGTGTCACGTTACCTGTCTTATGATGCTCTTAACACAAGGCAGAGGCAGGCCTTGGTAGTTAGACTTGATGATCCACTTTAACAGGTGATGTCCCAGCACCTCAAACACCATGCACACATCTGACAGACGCAGCAGTCAAGATGACAACAGACAGAAATGCAAGTGAAGCCAGAATGAGAATCCATTAGGAGCTTGTTAGTGGTGTCGTTCTCTAAACTTTGTAAATTAGGCCAAAACAATTTCCCAAGATTGTTTGAGGCCCTGAAAGAAGGTATGTCATAGGAGTGCCAACACTAGAGTGTTCTTAGGGAGTGTCAAATTGCAGCTATCCCTAGGGTTTTTGGGGCATCTCCCTCAACCATGTTTAGTGATAGGTGGGGGTCTGTTTGTGATACATGAGGCCCCATTCAGTGCAGCCATCACCTGTTGTTTACAATGTTACAAGCCTGCTGCCTTCCAGCTAAACTTGACACCAAGGGAAAGAATAATCCTTTACCTGACAAACTATTTTTTCAGGGGATTAATAGGCTCCGGTTCGTCCAGTGGGAAATAAAAACAATAGATCAAAATCTGAGTCAGAAAAAAAATCAGGAAACATTAAAGATATTAGGCTGTAAAGGATACGAGTTCCATTGACACCAGAGATCTTGAAGTCATCTAGCAGCTGGACCACCATCTCCCTGTTGGGATCATCGGGGTCTGAGTTTCTTACCTAGGCAAAAACAGGAGGAACAATACAATCAAAACAAATGTGGATTTACACTTCCTCATGGTAGGCTGGACCAATTGGCCACACTTCCCTCTGTAGCTACAACCATGTAACGCTGCTTGAACACACACAGTTATAGAATATTGAATGCTGAATGTATGCATGTAGTTATATTTATAGTCTGTAATGTCTTGCACTGTATGTGTGGTCCTGTTGTCCTTGTACCATGTGTGTCAGCATGTACTGCAAAACTATGTTATTAATGTGTCTCTGCACTAATGTCATCAAGGAAAAATCCTGTGTATTTATTTGCTTTTAACTGACTTTTATTCTTTTTATTTTATTATTTTATTTATACATTTTATTGTGTTGTATTATTGTCTCTTTATGTTATCATGTTTCTTGATGTTCATATGTGAGTACTTATGTCATATATTCTTTTGTGTTTATATTCTTGTTTTTATTTTATTGTTTTATTCTTTACATGATCCATTTTACTTTGTCTAAGCACTTTGTAACAATTGTTAAGAAAAGTGCTATATAAATAAAGTTATTATTATAATCAAACTGCAATGTACAATAAATTAATGAACTCAGCAACTCACAGATCTAAGGAGTTTGATCTCATCCACGGCTGTCTCTGTGTAGTGCTCTGCGCTCTTCACCACCTTCATAGCAACAAACCTCTTCACCCTGCAATCACAGAACCAGCAACGTTCACAAACAGGAAGCACTGCACAAGGTCACACCACAACAGTTGCAGAATCAGTTGCTATCTAACTCCAACTTCAGGCCTCATAAAAAGAGAGTGCAGTAAGAAATGTGCAGTAAAGTGTTCGTACTGGATGTCCCAGGCCAGCCACACGGTGGAGAAATGCCCCCAGCCTAGTTTCCGAATCACATGGTATTTTCCGTTGAAAAGGTCTCCTATTTTCACATGGTGATAGCCGCCTAGAGGAGGAGGAGGGATACACTTTGACTAAACAAAACAGCAGAAGGATCAACCAGGGCAAAGACAGTCAGTGGGACAGGAGGCTCACCCTTGCAGTAGTCGTTGGGGTCCTCCTGCTCCTCATCATCAGAGCCAAGGATCTCCTCCTCAGGTTCCTGGGGCGAGGCTTCTGGCTGCGGCTGCTGCTGAGCTCTGGGATGGGTCGTCTGCCTGTGGGACAAACACATGCATAACAATAATCCAAGGCTTTACTGGGAATAGAGTCCATCACATATGCTCTCCTGACTCTCTGGTCCTCTGAGTATTAACCATCACAGCACATCATAATATTGTCTGTCATTTTCATTATGTAAATGAATTCCTTTCAAGAGGTCCTACTCAACAGATGTTTCACGGTGGAAGAGCAATTTTCTAACTCTTCCCCACAGCTGGCAAACAGTCAACTCTGATTGCCTCCACCCCATACCTTTACCACACCCAAATCCTGCTCAATGCATCTCGGCCAACTGTGCTGAGTACAAAACAAAACAACGCCAGCTGCCCTGATTGTGATTGGCTGAAAAACATGGCAGCAATATCAGTATTATTTTTTTCTGCCTTTATTGCCACTGGAAAGCTAAGTCAGCCAGACGCCAGGCCTTTTTTCTTGCACTGTCACAGGGCGTAAAATTGAATTGTGCAACCTGGAAATTAAATTTGTGAGCGCTGGTACAACCGCCAATATGTGTCTTTGTGTGTCTTCAGTGCAAGCAATGAAAAACACTTTGTAATTATCTGTCCTGGTCGAAACAATCAAATGTAAGCTTTACTTAAATTAACATTACCCAAACCTCCTGAGGCGTCCTTTCACTGGTAGCCATGTAAGCAGCACCATTACAGCATTTAACAATTACATCAAGATTGGATAAGACAGTCGATGCCGGAGTGACAGGATGAATACACATTTCATTACATCAAACTAGAGGCTGCCTAAAAGTCAAGTGGATTTGCAGCCTTCATTATGCATTGTAGCACTGCAAGCCTTCTGACCGTGGCACAGTGTCATGGTCTTCGAGAGCCAAGTTCAGGTCAGCCAGTCAGGGTGAGACGCTTCACTCCTCTACACCTGAGTGCTTACAAATTTTGTCAAGATCTGGCTTTTGCCTGATCAGTGTCAACAAATCATTTCTGTTCTTTATTGAGCAGTATCCAATCCATAAAAGAAAGTAAGCTGTAATGTTGTGAAAATGTAACTTCAATAGTAACTCTTCACATCTTTGCTGTGATTTTTTACACAACTCGCAGAAACCTTTTCTCATATACAAAGAAATTTAGATGGCATCACAAGACGGGAGTACGCACCACTGAGTAGTTTACATGGACTGCTTCCATACAATGATGTATGGCACTATGATATAATTGCAAAATCTTTATGATACACATCTGTCATGTGCTATGATGAACACATTCTGGTATTTTATAATAGATCACATTGTTGCATAAGCAGTGTGTCTATGTATATATGTAGGCTAATATCCTATAAGCTGTGTTCAGTTGTTAACGTTACCTAGCAAGCCAAGAAGTAGAGATTAAGACAGTTGATCAACTAGGGAGCCAGGGAGCTGAGATCACATTCAAACAATCCGCTAAACAAGTAGGTGTATACTATGCCATCGCCAAAAATGTGCTGTATGACTGTACATAATCTGTACTTATTCATGCCTGACACGTTAATTATTTGAGTCAGACAGAGAAGAGGTTTTACTGCGAGGTATGTGCACACTGACAGAATGTGTGCCGTATCTGCTCTAATTAATTATTGAATTAATCTAATTGAATTTTGCATTTTGGAACGTTTATTTTTTTGCTGGCTTTTTCATCTGAAATGCATTAGGCTATAATTGCCTTACCAGAATTTAAAATCTTGTAATAAATGAGACATTTGTTAAGAGGATTCAGACTTGGAATTAATAATAAATCCTATCGATGCCCATACTTAGTCACAGTTCTTCAGTGGCTACTGAAGCATGAAAACAAGGATAAACTCAAGGAATGCCATAATTTAAGTGTGGGGCCAATAACAAATTTAGTTAGTCACATCCTTCAAGATAAAAAACACTGGTGCAGGTCCGCACATTTTGGTGGGTGTTCCTGTTTTTGCTGGTGCTCCTCACTTTATGTTTGGGAGCATCTGTACACCCAAATACAAAAGTTAATTTAGGACTCTGTTAAAAGAGCTTTTGCTTGAGAGGACTGCATTAAAATGACATCTGACAAATGATACAGAACTATTACCCCTCCACTCAAAGTCGTGTTTAAGACGACATGAAAGCCTTCATGCCCTTCTATAAATACAGTGCTCAACATGCAAGGATGGCTGTGGCATGCAAAGCTATTGATTCAACACATTTAACTTATTGGATATTATATGAAGCTAATTCCTAATGGGCATGTGGGTTTAGGTGATGACGATAACAGTGTCAGGAGGTAAGTTTATCTGCAATGGCGCTGTTGTTTTCATTGAAATGCCATGCTTCGGTGGGCTGATGTGGGCTTCATCATTCTCTTGTTTTAAATATAGCACAGGGTGTTATGCAACGCTCTGGAGGATGCCTGTAATGGCATGATTAGTAGATTGTTAGGTAAACCAAACAATCAGTATTATGGATCAATTGGGGGAACCGTTGTGACTATTTTCAGACTTTACTTTTACATTATCAGAATGCAATCATTACTAAACTATTTTCACACTAGGATATAGCCTTCAGGTAGTTTATTTCAGGCTGCACATGCTGCACATTCTATATGCAAAGCTTACAAAAATAGCATACAGCTGAATAGAAGAATAACAATTGTTCAAACCAATTTGCTTTTTAAAACAAAATGTACTAATGCCCTCATTACAATGCCATGCAAATGAAAAGGTATGGAAACCGAACGGGAATGCTAATCTTCTTCCCTCTTTCTCATCGTTAGCACTGAAAAATTGATGCACGGACCAAAACAACGTCCGACTGCAAGCAAGGACCTCATGTGCATTTCGACACCAGTGTCTGTCTGGACCGTGCAGACAACACGTGTGTGTCAGACTGCCAGGAGCGACCAGCTCTGAAAGACTGCAGTATCCAGCCATTCAAACAAAATGCATGCCAATTTAAATGTTTAGTGTACAACATTACAGAGCACGACCTTGAGCTGAGATAAAAACTCACTTTTTGCTGGATTTCTTTGCTTTCGCCCTCTTCTTTCTCGCTTGGAGTGCCAAAACTGTCAAAGAAAAAAGTGGCAAATTATTTTATCATTAGTTGGTTGCTGTTTGTTGTCCAGCAGACATTCAATGAAAAAAAAGTCTGAAACTGTCCGGAGCAATGCATTTAATTAGCATACCTATGGCACATAAACACTATTGTTATGCACTGAATTATCGTGTGTTTGCAACTACCAACATGAAAATGTTAATTATTAAAGGGACTATCGGTCTGCCAGGAAGAGGCAGTTTGATATTGGTAGCCATGTACGTTAGATAGCTAAGCTATCTACCTAGGGTAACCTTTCTAAAGGCTTAACATTTTAGTGCGTCGCAAAGTATTACAGGCACTCAGCTGGCTAGCTAGTCAGCAAATATAATAATAGCTGGTTAATGTTGTCAGCGTTTTATGCGGCATATGAAATTGAAGCAGCTAGGAAGCTAAATCTAGCTAGCTAATCCTGACATGTTTCATTGAAGCTAAAGCTAATGTTGAGATAGCTAACGTAGCTTGCTTCAGTTCTACACTGCGTGACAGACGTGTTCAATTCCTCCACCATCTGAAAGCGTGCAGCACAACTAAACTTAAAAAAAATAACTGCAGAGAAACATATTATATCAACTATAGTCTCAACAAACATACAGGCTAACGTTACTTGATGTGTGTATTGTATGTCTTCGTAAAGATTACCTTTTCTTTCCATGTTGGCTGGATTCGTAGCTAGCGGTTAGCTACACTAGCAGTGATCGAATGTTCCACGCATGCGCATTGATTCGTTTTCCTCAAAGGGAGCTTCCCTACCTTGATGTATGTACCTGGACGTGAAGCCTTGTCTTATGAATTCACTTCTTAACTAGACTGACTAAAGCTACATGACAGCAGAAGTGAATACCTTGATAACTGTTATAAAGATGTATTAAATGTGTTATAATTATAAGACTATCAACTACTATTTTAACTTTTGTTACTTTTATGATGATGCTCAGACTTAATTTTGTGTTCAACCATTAACCTGCCAGGCAGTTGTACAATGTCACTGTTCAAAACAAAGGGTCTACCTGGATGTGGCTGAGGCAATGAAATGGTTTGCACCCCTTAGGACATCTCCACGTAACGCTCAACTTTGACAATATAACTAAGTGAAAGCCTTCTGGGCGTAATGCCAATAATTCAACAGCCTACATAAAATTGAATTGCATTCAAAGTCAATAATTGGAGCTGGGATCATCACAGGCAAGCTGTCAGATGCTTATACTTAAAATGTCCACAGACTGAATTCACAATGTACCCAAGACTGTGAAAGCAAAGTGACTCATTCTTGGACTAAATACTATTTTCACAGAAGTATCTAGGACCAGTACCAGATTTTTTTTATACAATATAAATTTGTCTGGGTCCGCCTCACTTAGATCTGAACCAACTTAGAATACATTATTGTATTGCTGCACCAGTGCACAGCTTTCATTGTGGAGATAACCTGAACATATGTAAACTGCCCTTGTGTATTGATGCTGGTTTCTGTGTATTATTCAATCAATTTATCCTGCCAATATCATGAGTGGTAATTACATGGCACTCAGCTGAGGTTAGTCGTAAATATATCTGACACATACTTAATTCTTCCCAGTAGTCCTGCAGGTGTACCTGATATTGATCTGAAACAAGCAGACAGATAAGCCCAATTTTTGTGTGATATTGCATTGATCTCCCAAAGGGGAAAGTGCAGTGTAGTGCCTCTGGAGCTGGTAGGGATTCAGTGTTTTGCTCAAGGACACTTCAGCAGTGCTGATACTTGCTGTCACAGGAGCTTGAACCCAGGCTCACCAGTTGCATGATGGTCTACCTGCTCACTACGCCATCCGTCTGACACCTTGCTTTATCATTATCTCCAGCATTTCAAACAATTCTGATGATAAGGCAAGTAAAAAATGTAAGAAACAGTCAAAATATGCATTGAGCTGAAAAATTTGTTGTCATAACATAAGACATAACTAAAGAGAATGGGGTAACGTAACTCATGAATTATCAAAATGTCATGCGAGTCTTCATATTACAAGTAGCTTGGTCTATTTTTATCAGAGTAATGTGTTTAAACTGTGACAATACAACCCCAGGTTTGTATATCAAGTCTACTCACTGACGATCAATACTAATGTTGATACTAAATAGTTTTGAATTTAAATGGTGAAACATGCCTGTGGAAGAACAGCTGGCAATTTAAAAGAAAAAAACTTGGGACTCTTAAAAATAAGTCTTTATTTTGATAAACAAAGGCGTGATGATAGTAGTTACTCTGCTGGACTGAAAATAGTTTAAGGGGGTCTTTTGATTGTTGTTTATAAATACCACCTCCACAAAGTATAAATACATCTAAATCCCTCATTCTTTTAGACATTTAAGCAGTATTTCTATTAGCAGTTTTAGCATGACACTTCAAATTCCTGTAAACCAACACACACAAGGACTTTAAATGATGTACATGCTAATAGTGATTGCTTAATGACATAACAAACCACAAAAAAGTCAAAGATTAAAAAAATATATGGAACAGATATTTACATATTTTTGAGTAGATCATGTACCCACAAATACATAATTTTTCTATTTTGGTGCCTTGTTGAATGGCACTGTACTTAAAAACGGCAGAGGCTCAGATTATTCCATCTGATTTAAATATGTAGCCAAAATATGGATGTTAAAGGAGTCCTAGGGCTTTTATTTTAGTTTTCTATTCAGACAAGACTCCTCACCTTGGAAAGGAGCTTGACTCAGGGCTACTAGACTATTAAAATAAACAATATAGAAAATATGTCTGAATTTCTACTGGTGAGCACCGAACAGTCAGTGATTACAGAAAACAGGCACATCCTCATGTTGTAAAACACCTAAAAGCATTTAACAGACATAAATCCTACTTCTCTCACAGGTCTGAATGCCCTCCAAAGTTCAGTTGTTTTTTTTTAAAGATGGGAACTTTGACGTAGATAATTGAGACAAAAAGATCATTCAACGGTCATTTTACAAATGCATGTGACACAGTGCTATGTGTGACAGCTTGGCAGAGCAAGTGGCAGGCTAGCATATTCCTTTTTTTTTTTCAATCGATAGACACTAAAAGCAATTCATAAGTTATTCAATAGCAAATTTGTAACGCACAATAGCACAGCTATAGGTCCGGATGTTTCAGCATCTCATGTTCTGAGTGTCACAGTGAAGAGTCATCAAAGTCTAAATAAAAAAACTTCAGAAGAATATAAAACAATTTCAGCTATCGGCAAGAACTGATGCAGGACATTTTCCAGCAATAGACCATTAATATTAGTGGTTCATAAATAATAATAATGATAATTGGTCAAGCTCTTCCTATCCCCACTTTGGTAATGATCCCCTTACAAGAACGAATCGTGGAGAAATGTATTCTCTGATGCTAAAGACTGACTAAGATTTGTAGGCACTCTGATAAAACTGTGTCTGAGAGTTTGTGTAATACTAATGCTCATCTTCACGGTGATTTCAAATCGCTGGATGCTGGGGTCGATGTGTGTAGCGCGTCTCATGATTCCATTTCGTCTCCATCGAAGATAGGCGGCTCAAAACTAACCACCTCCTCATAGGTTAATCCTGTAAGAAAGAGAAAATGCAAATATTAAATCCAAATATATATCAGCAGGGTCCATACAGTTGATATTAAATCAAATTCAAAGACATTCAATTACTTTTTCCACCACTATTTTTCTGTTCATAAAGGACTCCATACAAAAGCAAGAAACATTTAAGAAAACCTTACTGCATGTTAAACAACCATCAATGGTTTAAATCACAGGTTCACATGCTTTTAAGTCATTTTTCCCAGAATACTTTGGTCTCCTTTTCTATGTTTTGACTTGCATTCTGTCAAACACTGCAAACATTTTATTTATTTATTTCAAGGTCTTTTTAAACACTTCCCCACATAACAGGCTTATTCTCCAGGTATTCCAGTACTTAAACTTCAATTTTGTTAAATTCAAGGACTTTGTTAAATTCAAGGACTCAATTTGAGGATTTTGGGTGGTGCTCAGTGTAATACAAATTTTCAAGCTTTTCAAGACCTGAAAGTTATCAAATACATTTTCCATATTTCTACAGATTTGCATAGGAATCCTGTCCCATGAACAGGTTCATTCCAAGACTAAAACGAATACTTTCAGACCATTAAGAGATTTGTTTTGTTTTTACATTATAAGATTTACACCGTTTAGTAATGATTACACATACGTTTCCATTCCTCGATCTCCAGCTCGCGGCTCTCGAAGCTCTGGTCGTACGGCTCGGCCTCAGGCTCGTCGTCTGGGTCGTGGTACTGGGCGAAGTAGGGATGAGCCAGAGCCTCGGCCGCTGTGATCCGCTTGTCTGTGTCCAGAACCAGCATCTTCTCCAGAAGGTCCACAGCTATAAAAAAAAAAAAAAAAAAGAAAAACATAGCTGCATCACAAACAGTATTTACAGTCCATGTGTCATCATCTTAGCGGAAAAATGTGAAATACCAGCAACTGTGAGGTTTTAGATAAAGCCTAACATTGCCTCTACTCACTCTGTTGTATACAATATTTTGACCGAGGTTTAGATTCATCATATAATATCAAGCACCATCAGTCATAGTATGGCCAGAAAATATTAAGGATGCAGTGTTAAGAGAATTTTGTGAAAAATTAAAAAGCACTTCAGAGGCCCTGAACCATTTCAACAATAAAACCCTCTGTTCAGAAAAGCCTGGTTCTTCTGGTATTACCTTGTGGGTTGGCACCAATGAACACATCAGCAAAATTCCTCTTGGGCATCTGTGGCAAGGAGTTGATGTAGTTCCTGGCCTGGGAAAATATGTAATTCAAAGGTCAACTCCCACTAGGAGCTACGTACATGTCACCCACATTGTGTATTGTCTGTTCGATAATGCGCAGATTATTTTAAGCGACTGATTCTATTCAGCATAACAAGCTCCTAGTAGACTGCAACGCACTCACTACACTTCTCTCGACAGCTGCAACTATACTGTATGCCATAATACTGAATGTACATAGATACTGTATGTATACATGCAGAGTAATGTGTTGGTCTCAAAGCTACTCTGTATCTTAAACTGTAACTTTACACTACATATGAGGCCCTGTTGTCAGTGAGTACTGTGAAACTCTGAGTTGTCAATTTGTCTTTCCACCAGTGACACAAAAACAAATTCCAGTGTATTAATTTTACCAAGCATATTGTGCCTCATTAGAAAACAGATAAGTCTAGTTTGCAGAATGACATTTATCCTATTACTTGAAACAATAACATTATATGTGAATCACACAAAGAGTAATGCTGAGAGGTAAGACAAAGATTTCACGAATGTGCAAACAGAGAACAAAAAAAGAAAGAACACCTCAGAGCCGAGTATCTTTAACACAGCACAATGTGGTTAGTAACCATCATAAGCAGGAACTTGGTTGTTATTGTAGATCTTACGAAGCCTATTCATTGTACACATTGTGCATGTTTGACTGTTTCAAAGTCATTCTAAAAAAAACAAGCTTTGTTATTGCTTGTTTGAGTGAAAGGCCAAGCATAGTAATGCCTTCACTACTGTTATGACTGCTGCTTTAGTCAACAAGTTAGGAGCAGTTCATGGCAGTCATTGTTACAATCACATGCAGCAAGCATGTCAAACACCACTCAATTACTGTAATTAAAGTTAAAAAAGAAAAAAAAATTGTTTGCTTCATTACTAAAAACAATTTCAGTTAAATCAAATTAAGTGTAATTCAATTTTGGCACCAAATGTTAGCGTTACTGAATTCTGTATATGGAAATGTTATTATCAAACACTAATCACTATACTGTTTGCAGGGGATGTTTTGCATAGATAAAGGATATTGAGCAAGAGCATTGCTTTACAAGCCCAGGGAAAGAGCACTACAGAAGGCCTGAAGTCCTGTTCTGGTCTGCTGGTCTGGCCTAAAGAAAGCAACTGTGGATCCTGCTCACCTCATGGCTGGGCATCCTGCTTATTAGAGATGCTGGGGGCGTTCCTGTCAGACGCATTATCTGCTGAAGCTGGTTTATATCTACGAGGCTTGGGTCAAGGGGAGTATAGCGATAGAGCAGAGTTGGTTAAGAAGCAGCTTCTCGATCTAAGACTGTGTGGGCTAACCTCTAGTTGCCCTACGAGGCTGGTGTGAAAAGGAAACTCCAAGCTTTGAAGCAACGTGTGAGAAAAAAGCGAAGAGAGGCCGGTTAGGGGTCGGCAGATTTAGAGGAAGGAAACAACACAACAACATGCTTTACATTATGAGATTAAAGAAGAATCGGGTCAGTCGGTGAAAGACAGAACCCAAGTTAATCACCTGTGGCAGAATAATCTTATGGCAAATATCACTTCATTCACTCAGGTAAAGAGGCAGAAACCAAGTCTTGCATGTTATAACAAACCCACAAAGTCGAAGGGTGCAAAGCATGCTGAAAATTGGGCAGCAGATAATTAATCACACATTGATGCACAGCAGAGTGGAATGTTTGGCAACTTAGGGAGAAAAAGACCTTGCATAACTTTGAACTCACAGACTCTGAAGATATTTTCATCAAGAGCTCGGGCCCTGGCGTTCCGACGAGCAGCATGATTAGCTTCAACTGATCAATGTCTACCAGCACACGGTAAAGGAAGACCAGGAGCTGGACAAGGGAGACCTTGGAATCTGACTCGTTAGTCTTTATCTGCCTTGTGAAACCAATATGACCCAAGAACGATCTGTGATATTTACTTTCAGTATATATTCACTATATTCCACACACCAGATGTGACACAAGAAAACGGTTTCTATAAAGCCACATCTCAAATTGTACAGAGGAGAGCGGAAAGAGAACTTGCAAAGTAACCTGTGGAAGCAGCGTGAATTTTACATTGGCAGCTCACAACAGGAAAACAGAGAGGGGATGGTGTGCAACCCTGCTGTATAGCTACTTAAGAGCTCAGCTGTTAGTGTGAAAACACTGGCAGGGGGAGAGAAAGATAAACAAAACAACAAGGACAAACAGACTGCGGATTAATATGCCCATACAAAGACTAGTTGTGGTGTAGGTGGAAAATGGACCCGGGCCAAGGATGCATACTGACAACATTGGAAGAGTTGAAACACGCCAGCGGAAACGTTACAGCAGAGGGTATGTGTTGAGCCAGAGGGGGAGTGTGGCAACAGGTGGCAACTGCATTATATCTATAAAGACTATAAAACACATTTCAGGCAGCGTCGTGTAGGAGGAGTGAAGCAGAAATCAGTGAAAAAGCATTAGAAGAGTTAAGATTATTAGAAGAAGACATAGAAAAGAAGCCTCGGAGATCAGTTTCTGCTATTGTACCTGCAAAAAGCTGTAAGCATCATAAATCAGTGCTTCCACAACTATGTAAAAGGTGTGTCAGAGTCTCACCAACCCACTATGGGAGCTCAGAGGGTGAAGATGTATGGTTATATATCCTCAACTGAAAAGGATACGGTCAGTACCAGGAAACAGAGTTCTTCCAGTGAGAAGTTCTGCCATAATACACCCCACTGACCAAATATCCACTGAAACACAGGAAAAGAAAAACTTGAGATTTTAGCGTTCCACAATGACAAAAAACTCTTCTATCACGACACATATGGAAACAGAAAGTCACTAATCAAGCAACAGAAGTCTCTCTCTACCTGTCATGTTGTAATGCATCCAGTTCAGCATGATCTCTGGGGCACGGTACCAGCGGGTGGCCACATAGCCAGTCATCTCATCGTCGGTGTGCCGCGCCAAACCAAAGTCCAAGATCTGAGAAAAGGAAAAGCGTCAGTGTTTGCAAAAACCTCAGCGTTGCCGGACACCGGGCAGATTCAGGACGTTTTGAATGAGAGCTGCAGTTCACCGACCTTCAGCTCACAGTCTTCATTCACAGCCAAGTTACTGGGTTTCAGGTCCTGGAGGGAGAAAATGCAACCGTGAATTAGTGTAGTTTATGTTCAGGTGATGAGCTTAACTCTGGATATGTGTCTGTAACAATACATACACAATACATAATCTTGTACTGGTGTGATATTACTACTTTCTGACTCTGCCTGCCTTTGTTCTAAGGTTAAAATAGCAGTATTACATTATTAACACAGTGCAACATAAAGGTCCTGTTTACGACTTCCCTTCCCTTCAGTGTTTGCACAAGACACAGGCCTGATTCTGCCATGTGGAAGATGCCATAAAACCCTGACACACTTCTTTTTCAAACTGGGTCAGAGACAAAGTGACCATTTTCCATTTCACGGCTGAATCACAGCGGACAAAATCAAACGTGGCACTTACTCTGTGAATGATGTCTGCTGAGTGGATATACTGAGGAGACAGAGGAGAGCGCCGGCATCAAGTTACATCATCAATTATGAGTTGTACTGATCTACCACCACAGAAATGTTTGCAATGCTAAGAGGTGTGTGACACTGCAGTACAATGTGCAAAACACTGCTCTTGCAATTAGTCCAACTTAAGTGTTGTTTACAAAGCATAATAAGGTGCTTCACCTTTAACCCCCGGAGGATCTGGTATATGAGGAACTGCACATGGTCATCTGTGAGTTTCTGACATTTCACTATGTTGTTGAGGTCCGCCCCCATTAAGTGAGTCACAAGATACCTGCCAATCACAAAAGAGATGACACAGATAAAACCACACAGCTGTTGGAAGGCAGGTCAATATTTTTCTCAGTTCATAAAAAGGCAAGATGGACATAAATGAGCGTTATTACTTTTGCAGTGAGAGTCTTTTGCAGTCAGAAACTAATTTTCCATACGGCTGTGTGAGCTCAAACCGGTTTAACAGCTACTTCTTTGCACTCGCACTCCTCTCCAGAGGCCGTAATAGGCCGAGCCCTTCACAAATGGAATGTCATTTAACAGCACGCCTAGATAAGTGGGCTTAATGGGACTGCATCAGTGGATAATTCAAATCTAATCCCAACGGCGTTTAGAAAGCCTGAACGGTGGTAAGCACTTCTGGAGGAGGGCGAGAACAGGATGCTACAGTAGCAGTTTTTCAGCCAAAACACGCACAGAGCCATGCACTGGCTCCGTCAGGCTGCTGCTCAACAGATACCCTTTCATGAATACCCTTCTATTCTCATACAGCAGCCAGTGAGACCTTAAAATAGCACATGGTTACGCTTGAACTTGTCCTCATTGCCCCTCCTCTACGTGACATCAAAAGCCAACACAGGGACACAGACGCACTCCAGAGTTCGGAAAAAAGTATATAAATAGTGACGTCTCATCCCTCTTGATCCGCTGACCTCTCTTCCTCTCTCCTATAGAAACAGGAGGAGGGCCGGAGCTCGGAGGAGCCTTGCCATGGCGGTGTGTGAGTCAGTCTATATTTTTAGATTAGAGGGGAACCGCAGTTACAGCACCTGCATAATATCCTAGGTTTTTCCTGGATAGCACACTGCATGCAGAACACTTCCCATGTTCCAGCAGATGTGTCAGATAAACAGATGTGCAAGGACGGAAAATAGCAGAGCTGAAGGGTGAACAACCTCTGACTCCACATTTATTCTTCTAGGTCGTGTGAGAAAAGCTCCACTCCACTTTCTGTTTCCAGACTGTCTACTTTTTTCACTGTCTCTCCCATAAACCCAGTCTCACACACACAGTCTACATGAGTGACCTTGTATAGCCTCCAGTCCTCTGTGACATCATGTTAATCTGAGACAGTGGGGCAACACAAACAGGGCAACAACTGCTGAGAGTGCAAGGAAAAGGTCCATTCTTCTTCAAAGTACCATTCTATCCTTAATATGAACAAGTAATGAGTAGGGAATGAATGGAAATTTGGGGCATATTGCTATTCTGCAAAAAATCTGTAAAAAAAAATGCCATCAACAGCTCATTCTGACGTCAGATGTGAAATAGTCATGTAGCTAAGCAGCACTGCGGGTGGGAGTCAGATTATTCAGGGGTATGACGGGGGTAAAAAAGAGGCGGGGCTTAGCACAGTGCACCCCTGCTGCAGGCCCAGGCGTGAACGTCTGACACTCTGCCTCTGGCATCCACACACAGCGGGGGAGGCGGCGCGAACTTTTCAGGACTGAGTCACCGTCTAGCTGTCCACTTCCCATTTCCAATGACTTTCAACAACAACAAACAATAAAGGGCCTGCTTGCCAACAAATAGGCTATGTTTCACAAAGCCAGGAATCTGGACAGCACAGGGAAGGAAGCTGGAGGTGAAACTACTGTTGTAGCTGTGAGTGATTGAATAACTACCAGACTGGACAGTCTAAGAAACATTCCTCTCTGTTTAGTCTACTGGCCGGCCTCCAGGTGTTTCCCAGGCACGGCCACAGTTGTCTGCTGCAGAGAAACTACAGGCAGTATATTGTAGAAAATGTTTCACTACACTGACACCCTGAGTCAATGGAGGTGGGGAGGGAAACTTCAGGTTAAGGGATTACAATATAGATATTAAAAAACGATCAACTTACACATCATTGAATTCCTCCAGACTGGTAGCAGGGGTAAAGACATCTAGGAGGCCAATCACCTGCAACAACAACAAAATAACAGCCATGTCACCAACGCAAACAACAATGGGCAACATACTTAACAACATACTTACTGTACCGCAAATTTTTTTGAAGCACAGACATTGTGAGGCATTGGATAACCAGATCAGTACAAACAAAGCAGGTATCAAGGCACAGAGCCTTGTTTCATTTTTATGCCGGTATAGAGCCACACCTTTCAGTTAAGGACACAACAGTGGGAAAACAGAAAGAGACTCACATTTTCATGTTTCATGTGCTTAAGCAGCCGTAGCTCTCTGTATGTTCTCTTGGCGTGGATGATGGACTGAAATGGCCGAGAGAGTTTCTTCACAGCTATCTTCAAGCCAGTCTTCTCATCATATGACGAACTGAT
Source organism: Centroberyx gerrardi (assembly GCF_048128805.1). Classification (NCBI taxonomy): domain Eukaryota; kingdom Metazoa; phylum Chordata; class Actinopteri; order Beryciformes; family Berycidae; genus Centroberyx; species Centroberyx gerrardi. The sequence goes on from NC_136010.1 coordinate 10,548,827, forward strand.
AAAAAAGGGGCATAGACTTCATCATTATTAATCAATATGTGTCTCATAATAATCCTTCTCCCATGCAACAAGAATTAAACCCATAAATGATAAACACATCTGCTGAACACTTTGAACGATGTTGCAGACTTGTTTTAGTAGAGCAAGGCTGTCATTTCTAGGCAAATGAGAAAACCTGTGCTGTTTCAGATGGCTCAGAGTGGGCCGAGTTTGCTGTTGAAACCAAATTAGGTGCTGTAAGAGGTGCTGAAGGCTGGGGAAAAGGGCGACATCAGCAGAAAATGTCATCTCTCAGCACATTGGGACCAGCCTTGCCTGGAGTCTGTCAGACGGACTGAAGGGAGAACTGTCTCCCTAGCACTTCCTCCTGCTGGTAAACCTCAGCTAGCCAAACCACAGTCATGGGTACGGACACTCCAAGCAGTGGCATATGACTACTGCTGGGACCCAGACAACAGAGTCCTCTAAGACAGCAACATACAATGATGATTAGTGTTTTTAATGGATATTTCTTGATGTGCGTGTGGTGTCTAAACAGCATTCAAATCCATTTTAACAGAGATACAAATTAAAGCTCTATAGTGTCATTACAAATTAAATGGTTTCACAGCAGTTAGGGCAGACTCCATGTCAACACTGACAATACAAGTCAAGTGTGCTGTTTCAAAAAAAACAAGACAACATGCTCAGTGCACTTTCGAGCTGATGGTAATCTGACCAGCAACAGATTATCTTATTGCCTAGCAACAGCACAGCTGTCTGCTTCCATGTGCAAAACAAACATCTGCCCACTAAAACAACAGTTTAATGCCGACAATGTTGTGTCCTAGATAGTATTAGCACAACCTATTTAATCACCAGACCAACGCAAATGGTCCATCTGAATTTATAACGCCCATCCTGCTAAAGCTTATCCTGTTACCAAGCAGCATTCGGGAAATCCACCTTACCAGGAAAACAATCATTCGGTGTTATTAAATTACCGGATCTCTACCCGACTGTTAATGCAGACGCCTCATTGCTGCAGATATGGTGTTTCTTAAAATACTATCTGTAGAGCTATCTATACAATGTATCTGTAAGATGTGTAGTTGTCAAGTTTGACACAGGAACACACTGTCATCCTTAACACATTACGCAATCTGTTAACTTCATCCTACCTAGCTCGACTACATCAACTGGTGGTGGGACCAGTGTAGCATAATATAAATGTGAGTTTCTTATCAAATGTCATTACAGTAACGTCTGGAAACAGCATATATGCGAGTAAAAAGAAACACTAATCTAACATGCGCACTAACCAGAATCTCAACCTCTTCCCTACTTTTCTAACTGGTTTCTGTAACTACTATAACTTCACCGTTTCCTGCAACGTTGTTTAGCGAGACTAACGTTAGATATGAGCAATGAGGCTCGTTAAACTTCTTACAAGCGGACAATATGAAGTCAATACACTGGCCGTTAAGAGCACGAGCACAAATAAATAAGTTTGCTTGCTCAAAAGCACATCGTGGCTCCACCTTGCTAGCTAACGTTAGCTAGGTAGTGGAACTGAAGAGCTAACTAACTTTAGCAGCAGCAGGGCAGGCCTCGTCTAAATGAATGGGGCTGACAAGGCTACACACTCATAAGAAACGGGATTTACCACACGGATCCATAGGCTCCGGAGCCGACGGGAGACAGGCTCTGGTACCTCTCCGGCACTTCCCAAATCGTCTTGTTCACCTCCTGCCGATAAAAGTTCGGTCTCTCTTTCTGCGACATTCCTGCAGAACAACCCACCAAGTTGACTTCTGCTTTTCCTTGCTGTAAAGTGGCTGCCTAGTTTGAGCCGTGCAGCCCGAGTTAAGTTTCCCCAAGTATAAAACCAACACCTAAGAAATGTTCCTCGTTTGTACAGAATCTTCGCTAATCTATGTATTCTTCGCGAAATGTTGCAGAATCGTTGTTTGCATGCACGTTGTAAAAATTAAAACGCTATTTGTCCTGCTCCAGTTGCACGCAGTTCCCGAGATTTCGCCCCGCTTGTTGCAACATTGTCATGAAACCTCGCGAGATGATCCTCTCGAGCCAAGGGGACAGACGAGGCCAGAAACTCATGCTGCTTTCAGGTGCTATCGGAAACATTACCCTACGGTGGCCCTGTTATGTGAAATGTTGTTGTGTTTTGTGAAATGTTGTTGTGTTTTGTGAAATGTTGTTGTGTTTTGTGAAATGTCGTTGTGTTTTGTGAAATGTTGTTGTGTGTTGACCCTCAGGGCTACCGTACATTACACAGTTCGGAGTTGAGCGCACATGAAAAGCCCAACAGTGGTAAAAACGACTGGAAACGTTGTGCAATTTACTCTGACTGATTCTTATTTTAGCTGTGTCAACAACTGATGGTAAAAATTATGTATTGTATTATTATCTGTGTATAATTTATAGAATTGTTTGGCATTCTACATAAATAATTAGTACTGTGTGTTTCTATTTTTGCTCTTTGTTTAATCTTTAGTTGTCATGTCATGACATTATCTTCTTTTGACTGCAGCTGCAGTGCAAAGTAGCTCTGTTCCATCTGATTTTTAAAATTGCTACCAAAAAACTGGTTTTGTTAGAAGGTCCATCTTATTATTATGTATGATAAAGAGCACTTGAAAGCACATCAAGTCATATTTACGACTGATTCCCAACTTTGAAGAAGGAGCTTACAAGGAGCACCTGAAGGCAGCATTAGAGGTCTCATGTAATTCCTAGAGATACATATTTGTTTACATTTTGTTGTAGAGAATGTTTTTATTTCATAATAAAGGAAAAATATACCTTAATCTTTGGTGCAGTAGAATAGCTTATCAAAGTTTTAAGTTAAACATAACATTCATAAACATTCATAGCAAAGACATAACAACATAACAACAGAATAGGATGGCTGAGTTTAAATAAAAAAACAACAACAATGCAGTATGAGACATACACACTCACAGTAAAATGTACACAAGTTCACACATCTACAAAAAAATTAACTTTATGAGCATTACTCCAAAGTAAACGTCAACAGTTTCTCTATGATTCTAAGATAATTTTGAAAGACAGCCTGGACTTAAAAAATATCCCCAATATGGAGACTTTGTATTTTAGTATTTGTTTTGATAACCTAACATATGACAAATGATACTAAATAAAAACTTCTCTTGTGACATGATTTTAAAAATCCCTCAATGAACCAATATCTTTTGTAATAAATGTGTAATAAATAAAATGCATTCACAAGATATCTCTGATTTTAAAAACCTAAAGGTTGTTTGGGTTTTCTTTGACCCAATGGAGATCATCCATCAGAGATGCACTGATGTTAAACCCTTCATGTAACACTTCTTCTGTGCCTTGGTAGAAGGGTTTGATAGAAGGATCTGTTCCTCCTCTAATTTAAGGGTCATCGGAGTCATCATCATCTCTGGGCAGGCCTGAAGATGAAGACTTCAGCGGAACCGAGTCAAATCCATCCGATGTCCTCTGAAAACACATTGATAACAACATCTAGCATGAATAGATGCTTTGAGTGTCTTCTCAACATGAGCTATTTTTAGTGGAGTGGGACGGGGTTACTGACCTCTCTTGAGAAGGACTTGATTTTGGTGAAGAAGGATTTCTTGGTGAGGTAGATGAGGTCGTCCTCTGCATCCTCTCCCTCCATGATTGCACAGCTGTCTGCAGCTGGAAGCTCGCACTCTTTACCCCCAGAGGTCATTATCAACTTGGAGTACTTATACTGCAGCCTGAGGACAGAGGATGATCATCTGTTACAAACTGCAGGATTCTGACAGGTTACAGTTTCTTATGGTTTCTGAATTTCCACACTCATAGCTTAGGTTTTAGCTTTAATTTTTGTTTCTACTATAATCACCTTGATAAGAATTGAATCTTGGATGTAAATGGCAACTATATACAGACTAGCTGAAAAAAACTCAAATTATGTATATCAGGGTACATAACAGACCATCTCTAAACAAACACAAATATAAAGAATAAATAAATAAATAAATAATACGTGTGTACTATTATCTATTAGTATCTATTATGTACCCTGCAATTTACTCTGATTGATTCTTATCTTTTTTCTATCTGATGTTATTGTCAAGGTGCCTGTATCACTCATATGGAAGAAAAATAAAGAAAAGCTTTGTCACAAAAAATAAATAAATATGTATATCAGTGGTTCAACAACAAGCACTAAAGGACAGCAGAGGCACAGCTCAGTAGTCTTACTTGCGTGTCTTCTTCCAGAAATAGCAGCTGATGCTGATGAGCAGCACAGCAGCGATCGTTCCCGTGGAAACGCCAAACTTGAGCCAGAAATCCAGAGTCACACAAGCGCTGACTTTTTGTGCCGGTAGAGACTCCCCACCGTGGCACTGCAGGGGCTGTTGCCATACATAGGTGGTTCTCTGAAACACACACACACACACAAATAGTTTAGTCATATAGCATTTAATATAGCATTTAATAACTTGTTATTGATATGTCAATGCCTGTGCAGCACTACCTGTATTCCTTGAATGCATGCACTGACAATCTCTCTGTAGTGGTTTTTGGTGCAGAGTGGACAGGCATGCTGGCTCTGCCACAAGAAGTGGAAGGAACATCCGTCACACGTCCCCTCCGAACATTTACTGTGGACGAAAACACAGTAGAGGCAAGAAAGTCAGAAATACGGAAGATAGATTAATCTCAGAATTCTGAGTATAAAGTGAGAATTGCGAGATTAAAGTCCACATTCTGAGATTAAGGTCAGAATTCTGAAATTCTGAGATTAAAGTCAGAATTCCAAGAATAACGCCAGAATTCTAAGTTTTGACTTTATTCCCAGAATTCTGACTTTAAACTCGGAATTCTGAGATTCTGACTTTTTTTCTCAGAATTCTGACTTCAATCTCAGAATTCTGACTTTATTCTGAGAATTCTAAGATTAATCTCAGAACTCAAATACATTTTTCACATGTGGCTCTAATCCTCTTCCATACAGAAGCCAGAAGCTTGTCCACCCAGACTTTAGACAGTATAGTTGTAGTTCCATAAATTATCCCCAAGAGGTCACTTTGTCCACAGTTCAGAGTCAGAGAGGTCAGTATGTGGGAAGCTGGTGCCAAGTATTATCCGCTGTGATGTGTGTGTGCCAAACTAAATGTGTGGATGACTTCAGAGGTCAGAAGTTCAGAGCAGTCACGGTGTCAGATACCTTGGCAGGGTGATGTGGTCTTTGGCCGTCACTGTGGGATCGCATCTCAGTCTGATGGTGGTCGACCTGCCATCTTTACACGCCTGCGTCGTCTCACTGGACCTGCACACATAAGGTGGAATGTAAAGGTGTCAACTTCAACCATGTGGTATATTTAGAAATTAAAGGTAATTTTTACTTTTGCATTTGTTTAATTTTAGAATTAAACAATACACTTCCAGCGTCAAATAGCTACAGTTGAATATATACGACTGAAAATGAATGAATTAAAATAAATGAAACATGATTTAAGTAACCTGTAGTAGAATATGACGTCTGGCAGGCTGGACGCAGCGGGGAATGATGATTCCAGAGAGGAGATGTTACTCAGGGTTTTATCAGTGGTTACACCTGCAGACAGAAACAGAAGATACGTTGTAGACTTACTCTATACCAGAATTACACATCGTAACCTCATGTAGTTCATGCACACAAATTTAATGCACAATGTCATTTGAAAAGTATAATTCAGTCAGTTCAGTTGATCCTACACCTTGTCAGACTTTACAACAGATGCTAACCCATGTAGTAGCAATAGTAATAGAAGCTGCAGCACTACTACTAGTAGTAATAATAATATTAAGAGTAATGCATTTTATATAACATGCTTTTCATTATAAGTAAATTGCAAATTGCTATGTAATTGGGGTAAAATAAGTGGGAAACTATTTATCAGGTGGCAGAAAATACCTCTCTGCAGAGAGAAAGGTTTTTGGGTCTGTTTTAAAAGAGCCAATCAATTAGTAGTTTATTGGTTGCTGAAATTCAAACCAAGCCTATTATTTGCAGTAATGGATGCAGCAGCATTCAGCCCGTACCGATGAGCGTGTCACCGATAACGAAGGGCTGGGAGGAGACCACACTCTGGCCCCGGATGTCAGAGGGAACCACTGTGGACTGGCAGACGTAACCTTTGACCTCCCTCCCACTCTCTGTCACATTGTCCACACAGGCTGCCAGCGCTCTGCTCTGTAAGACAAACACAGGGTGTCAGTACAAAATCCCAATCCTGACATACTGATTGATAGATAAATAAATAAATAAATGCACAAAGTAATCAGGAAATAAATGAATAAATAAAACAATAAATAAATTCTTAACTAAGCAGGAAAAATAAAATAAAGACATTTATTTTTCATCCATAAATTAATTGTATTATTTATCGCCGTACATGGATTTCTTTTTCCCTCAGCATCAGGATGTATTTTTCCTTTATTTTTTTGTGCATTTATTTATTTATTTATTTATGTCAGGACTGGGATTCCACAGTTAAGGTCTCACCTCTTTCCCACACAGACCCACACTAAAGCGGTGGAAGTATCTCAGGCCTCTGTTGGTGAAGCGCGGGCTGCTCTGGAAGCCGGTGGCGTTGGCCAGAGGAGAGAAGTCATAGTGCAGCAGCGCTCCTCCGCTGCTCTGCACATCCAACACACAGTCACTGAGACAAGCTGAGTGGGCCTGCAGGGTGGGAAGAAATCAGTAATATGAATAGAAATATACCAGAGACATCAGGCTCATGATTACACATCACACTTAGTAGATGAGCTATAAAAATTCAATGAAATGTACTGTATATCCTCAGTTAAAATATAGTGATACGCATATGGATATGGATATGGATATAGATATAGATATAGATATATATATAGAGTTGAGTACATGAAGTTACACTGACATCTTAAAGTCCCCATGAAATGTCATTTTGAGAGCATCATACTTCCTTAATTTGATGTATTTCCTGTTGAAACAGAGCCAGGATTGTTCAAAAATCTATGATGGTTTTATTGGCTGGAAATTTATTTCCGCCTAATGGTACACCATGAGGTAACCATTAACGATAGACTGTTCCAGGAAGTAATGTGTTTTGATATAAAAATACAAGAAAACAAAAAAAAAAAAGGTATGGTGTTTTTGGCATGTACTGTTAAATAGGTGTATATTATGACATGGAAATTTAGCTAACAAGGTGAAGTTTGAGTTGAGTTTACTTACCTTGTTCCTCTTTGTGTTCGGTCCACACTGAACACAAGCAGCCTCTCCTACAGGCTGCTCGGCCCTGATGAAGGTGTTTGGTGGGCAGCTCCTACACACTCCGGTGCCACTGACCATGTAGTGTCCCGCTGGGCAGGGGACACAGGCGGAGCCGGTCTTACCAGACCTCAGCGCACAGTGCCGACACTCGGAGGCTACACCGCCAATCACATTGCTGATATGGATGGAGTAGATCTTGGCAACATCAGAACTGTACTTTCTCTCCTGGAGAAAGGGAAGCGCTAGTTACCAATCGACAGCTCTGCCACTCTACACACACAGTGGGACAGTCAGTTTGGGTTTCCATTCATAATGCAATGTGAAACATGCTTTTCTTAAAGGTCCAGTGCAATGACAGTTGCATTTCTCAATGTCATGGTATAATTTAACGAACCTGGTAATGTAAAATTACCCAAATTATTTTGATTTTTTTCTCCCTCTGGTTGTCAACAGAACCGAATAGATTTAGAATTCCAATCTACTTCCTGGTGTAAATGATGTCACCTACACCCACGTTTTAATGAATGGTCTGATTGGTCAATAGTATGCATAGATAATGAGGTGCCCCATATTCTGTCACACAATAGCCAGCCAGCTACTTGTCAAAATAGCCAAAATCTCCATTGTTGCTGGGTGCCGAAGTTCCAACACTGGATATTTGTACGGCAAAGATAGAAATACTGGTATACAGTGGGAGGTTCGGCTCTCACTCAGTCCTACAAGCTTTGTACCATCTGACCATCAAAACTGAATAAAACAAAGCTCATTGTGTTAGAAATCAATATCAAACCTTTCCTGACTGAGCTGAAATCAATACACTGGATCTTTAAAGGTGTCTGTGCTTTGTTTTAAGGTTAATTGTGGTGTTGTCATAGTTCAACAGTGATATTTGGGGCGTGTGGTTCTGTCTCACCGTGGTATATTGCCCTGTGCGCTTAAAAGTCCAGGTGAAGCTGGTGGTGTAGTTGGTCTGGATCAGGTAGGAGTAAGACTGCTTCCTGCTGCTGCCGCTCCACTGCTCCACCACATCGTTATTCCACTGATTATAACCCTGGGGAGGAACACACTCGCTTCAGATATTCATACTCATGTCAAACTGAACTTTTTCTTTATACTGGGATCACACCCTGAAGACATTCATTGTGATGTTTCCCTCACCGCCATGAAGTAAAGTGCACAATCAGCAGTACACTTGGTCTCAAAGACAAAGGTGATCCGAGATAGTTCACTCCTCTCGCTGTCTTTGGCCATGGACTGAGGCAGCCTTGGGAGACAGATTGCATTTCATGAAACCTCTCTTACAGGTGTAACATCACATAACAGCTAACATTTACGGTAGATACATATACATATAGAGAGAGAGACTTTTATGTGTAATTTTTGTGTCTTGCTCCACCTCACCTGTATCCAGAGACGTTGAGTGAGAGCATCATGTAGTCTGAGTCCTGCTCCCCAGAGATGGTGTAGATATACTCTCCAGCTACTTCCCATGCTGCCGTAACAAACAACACAACAATAACATACTACAATGTACACAAACAAAATCATTGAGGCTTCGGACCGCCCTGTCCTGAGAAACTAAGGCTAGCCAAATCACTAGCATCTTTTAAATCACTCTTCAAAACGTACTTTTATGAAGAGGCTTTAGTATAATGTCCCAATTTATCCCTTTATGTTTTGTTTATTATATTATTTTACAAGCTGTGTCCTATCTTTTATTCTTGATCCTACAGGGCGCTCCCCCTCTCTTTCTCCTTATCTTACATTCTTTACATACTTTACTTTACATATACATACTTACTTTAGATATACATACTTATTATATACAATTGCTTTTTGAGTATTGCTATTTTTGCTATCCTTTGTCCTCTTTTAATGATTCTGTAAAGCAGCTTAGCAGGTTATTTTCATGATTTTATTTATGGGTTTATGATGATGATTATTATTCAGCACATACTGTGAGGTTGTTATAGTCGACCTCTCTGTAGTGCAGTGTGCAGTCTTGTATATGAGTGAAGTCTCTCACCTGTGGTGCGGTCGGAGTCGCTGTATTCTTGACTGGAGACCCAGCTCTTCATGTTGCTGGGCATCCTGTTCCACCACTTGTACTCGAAGCCGACCTCTGGCTCCGTGCCAACAGGACACTTGGCGCAGGCTGTCAACGCATGATGTGTTATTGTGTCAGAGTATACTGTATGTGCATGTCAAAACTACTGGTTAAAACAGAAATGTGGCGGCATTACTGCGAGGATCTGAACACGTCAATAAGAGCGATCCAGCAATAAATCCACGTCATTTCAGCTTTTATCAACATGCAAATTCATAACTGTCAATGTGGAATCACTTTATAATTTCAAGTAATTTCTTTTTACTTGTTTTCAGTGTTATACTGTATGTATTTATCACATGGCTTAGTTGAATACTCAATTCTGATTGGCCAATGAATGCATTCTGAGGTCTGTTAATAAACGATTGTGGTTTCGTATATCACTCATTGTTTCATATATCACTGCTTCCCATCTAGTCATAATAAGTCTGGTTGGTTTTGTCGATTTCTAATCAACCTTGGGCCAAAAAGTTACTCCTTGGTCACTGTGGACAGTCCTGCTGGACTATTTTTTGGCAGAAGCTTGTAAATAACTTCAGCTTTTAATAAAACAATTTTAAATCAGTATTTTGTGTCAAATGATTGATATCTTTGGTAAGTAGCCATGTAATAAGCGGAATAAGGTACAGTGAGTCCATCATTATTGCAAAACAAGCCCTTCAGGCTTACATTACATATACTGTCTATCACTGTTGTCATGTGAAAACCTTGTAACTTTGTAAGTTTTTTGATTTTCATGTTTTAACTTAAATTCAAGGATTAAGGATTACATGCTCCTCAATGAACTGGGGAAATTCTATGATCGTTGGTGCTGATGAAACCCTTTGAAACCATGTTGGATAAACTCACAAATGCATGGTGGTCAAGCTAAAATCGACAAGCTAAAGCTGACATTTTGGAGATAGGAGTGTAGATGGAGCACATTGTGTACTGGATCTGCACCTGTTCCATTGGAGTAGAAACCGCTGGCACAGGGTTTGCAGGTGGAGGAGTTGGTGACAAAGAATCCCGGGTTACATGGAGGACAAGTCTGCATCTTCCCCGAGGCCGGCAGCTTCACCGCTCCTTCAACACTCTCACTGCAGATCTTAGGCTCGATCCATTTGTACATGAGCTGGGTCTGAGACACACAACAGCAGAAACATGAATACATGAAAGATGCTGCTGATGGCTCTGTGGTAAACAGAATCAGCCCAGACAATTGATATTTACGGAAACCTAATAGTTGCACCAGATGGCTGCGGACTGAACTATGCTGAAAGAGGATTTTCACAGTGTTCACCTCTCCTGAACTTCCGTGAACGCTACCTCCACATATGTTATTTGCTTTTCCCTCATTACCTTTCCCTTGGAATCACATGGAGTGTGGGTGTAGAAGTAGTCACTGTTTGTACACGCAGGTCTTGGTTTACAGTTGCCTGAACCAGCCTCTGGAAAAACAGAAGCCAGGTCAGGGGGAACAGCCGGCAGGTACGAGGGAAAACACACAGCTCACATTAAGATCCACTGATACCACAAGCCCTACACACACTTTGTATCCACTCAACCAGTCTATATTTGCATGTAGATTGCCTTGCCTTTGTGTGGTGACATGCAAACGTGTGATGTACTAAACGATTGTAAGTTTAAGCATATCCACAAGAGTTTAGACAAAATCGGTTAAAGAAACAGACTGGTCAGTGATATGATTGGTCTTTGTGAACAAAGTATTAGCAATGCAAACCTGCGTATTTGTCTTTTTCACACTGGTGGCAGACAGTGGCTCCCTTATTGGAGAAGGAATCGGCGGGGCAGGGGGTGCAGCGGGCTGATCCTGGTTTTGCACTGTAGGCGCCAGGCTTACAGTGGAAACACTCTGACGTATAGGCCACCCCTGGATGAAACCATCAATAAACATGTAATCATTAACAGAACAAAGGAGGTGAGGAGTGTGCAGACGTTAAGAACTGCTACTTCATGCAAAGTTTTCACTCGCAGTGAATTCCAACCTGAGCAATTGGAATCTTCTGATCTATAACTAATAACAGACTGAAAAAGGAAAAGAGCCAGTTGGGCAAAGAACACTATAGAAAATAGCCCAGAGGAAAGCAATGTCCTAAATAAGATCTCCTCTACTTCTCCACAGAGATGAGTTTTATTTAAAATCAGCCTGAGATTTTGAACATTTTCTCAAACTTCTGAAATTCTGCACCTGAGAAACAAGCCTTGGATCGACTTTTTCTGGTATACCATGCTTGTCATTTAGCTCTTGTGTCTTAACATGCATTCAATCTATTCTAAGTCTCTAATGGATCATTAAAGAGAAACATCTCAGAAATCTATCAGCAATGTGTGTGTGCAGCCATCTACAAATGAGATATCATGCTTTTTTTTTTTATTAGTCTCAAGCACTTATAATTAATGCAGATGTAAATTTTCATGTGCAACTCGTTATTGCTCCTAAGGGGGGGTTAGGAGTAAGAATTCAGATATCAATGATCCTAAATTAATACAATATTGAGATATGAGATAAGAAAAGGTGATGTTAAGCAACTTTCTGTTTCTACCTGAGATGGCAATGTTTCTTAACAGCACAGGTTTGACAGCACTGTCCAGCATTGTATATGTAGTGGTTCTCCAGTACAGCACATTGGTGCCTTTGTTCAGCTGTACCTGCACAGAGTGAAGTTGAGAAGGAAAGAAAGAGATAGAGAGAGAGAGGCAGAGATAAAAAAAAAAATGAGGGCTATACACGTCCAAATTCTCCAACAAATGAGAGGCCTCATGCCAACAAGTGTGATGAAGCGCTTTGTGCTTAAAGCTACAGTCAGACGTACGGTGTAGTGGCTCCAGTCGCTCTCTGACATCTTCATCCACCGGTTGTCAGAGTCTGTAGACTGGCACTGGTCGTTCTGGACCTGGGAGGGAGAAATGAGCCAGAGGTCACCAAATATTAACCCTAAACATAACCACCGTACAACAGAGAGTCACTGTAAAACACTTACAAAGAACTCAAAGTAGATACTGTTGTCCGGGTAGGAATATTCAAAGGACACAGTCCCGGATTTCTTCAGGTTCACAGCGTAGGACAGCGTTGCACTGCACTCGTCTGTGTTTGAGGCTATGAAATCATCCTTTGGTATCCAGGTTGAGCTAGAAAAACATCAGCAGCAGACATCAGCAACAGTTTGACGAGCTTCTTGAAACTGAGAAAATAGTTAGGGCTTTGATCAGAATTATGTGTGAAACATGTATCAACAGTCAAAAAATACATGTGTGAGGCAGACTAACTTGGAGCAGTTTGTGTGGGCGTCCCCGCCATTGGTGTCCATCCCATGGGTGACAAAGCCAGTCGGCAGGCCGCCCCACTCATCGAAGGCCACACCGGTCCCCAGGGAGTAGGTGCCTGCTGCGCACTTCTGACACTGCTGGGACCTCATGTCAAGAAACTCCCCTTCACTACAGGAGAAAGCTATAGGAAGAAGGGAATAAAAAAAGGGCAAAGGGAGAGAAGAGCGGTCTCAGTTGAAAGGCATGGAGATGTGCATGTGGTAAGAAACAGATAATGATTCAAATGTAACAATCTGGCTATTATTCACACATTGATTATGCATTGAGGGCATGGAGAGGATATATAAAATAAGTGGGACACTCACTGCATTGAGTGCCTTTGACTGGATCTGGGAGGCCTGTGCATGTGTTGGCTTTGTTGGGAACAGCCACTCTCCATCGTGACCCAAGCACGTCACACTCTGTGTACTCAAAGTGGTAATCTGACTGCAAGGAGGGAACACAGATGGGGGTTTCACACAGCTTGATAAAGTTAAAAAATGAAGTCAACAAGGCTGGGATCACAGAAGCTCTCTTTTAAATCCACTGCAGCTCTGTAAGAATACATAAAGGATGCAAGTCAGCACGCATATGACACAGCAAAATGTACAAGTTGGGCTCTTACTCACAACATACGCCACTGGATTGTTTTATACCTGTTGGAATTTCTCACTAAACCAGGCCAGCCTCCTTTCCAAATAAAAGCTGGGGCTAATATTTACCCAGGAGGCCGTCTCACCTGTTGTCTTAATCTCCCTCATCAAGGATGTGCGGCAACTCTGTACCAGTAAGACTCCCTCCAGGGTTTATTTACTTTGCCAACAGGGGAAAATGCTGATTAGTCCAATCCTTCTGTAAACATTTAATTTCAGTGTTGTTGCAGGGCATTGCTGCTCCACAGAGACAGCAGGAGTTCAGATGTTGCTTTTTTGGTGTAGGTGTTTGATATGCTGCCTTTGATACTCACAGCAGGTGTCTGACAAACACGGTCCCACCAGTAATAATGTAATTTGGGGTGCAGCATTATAATGTTGAAGCTTATCTTGTTGATCTTAACCCTTGTGAAACGAGCCATGAATACCGAGTAGGCAGAGAGGATAATCTTAACATTTGGTCATTGGTCAGCATCGGTGTACTCTGTCTTCCGAGAAGGTCACTTAGCAGATTGAAGCCCACACACACAGCCACGTGGGATTAATAGTTAACAAAAGCACAGCAGCAGTGAATGCTCCTGTGAGCTTGTGTTTTTGATTAGTGCTGCTACATTAGCTGTGGTTGGGGTATCAGATGAACATGGGTCCGGGCGGGAGGATTTGATGTAAAAATGCATCAAATTGGAGATGCGCTCCGGGCCTCATCGCCTCCTTTATACAAACATGAGGAAACCAAGGCAACGGGACATTGTGACCGGTGTGTCTCATGGTCAAATGACTGGCAGTGTCAGAAAACAACTTCACCTGGGGAAAAAAGCTGCTGCCGCGTCCGTAACCCAAATTGCACTCGCTCACCTTGAAATGAAAGGCTACAGGTCTCTTGTGGTAACTTGTCTCTAACAGCTACGGTTTCACATCATGCCACTCGATAAGGCACCACTACGATATCTTTATGACATACACTACCAGGTAACTTTCAGAGTATACTGATAAAAAACAAATATTTTAGTACTATCAAATGGTGCTGCTGTTATGCAAATATTTAGACGTTAAAGTCGGTCAGAGGAGAGGCGGCAGACTTGCTGAAGGTGTTTGGTCTGGTAAAACACAAGCACATGACCATGAAGACACTAAAGGAAGCACAGCTAAATGAATGATGTAATGCTTCAAACAGATACCGGCTAGGTTAACATATGCTCACTTCACACACTTTATCACTTAACTGAGGGAGGCCAATCCTAGGTATTTTATGTGCTTTACTATAAAGAGCAGAGAGGATCAAGAGGATATCTCCCAGTGATACAAATTTGAACAAAACTATTTGTGATTCCTACAGTAAAAATATGAATGGCTTATTTCGGATGTGAAGCAAATGGCAAGCAGCAGACAAGTTTCATTGCATTGGTACTTTTAACTGAAGGATGTTTAGGTCAGTTGTCTTCCAAAGTAGTCAGAAATGCTGTATACAATAAACATCATCTTGGCCTACATATGAATATTTTCCAGACAGCACATCAGGCTTATCCTTACTCCCACATGTCTCAGCTCTCTGCTCTTTTAAACTTTAAGTTTGATATTTTAATGTATTTTGAACAGAATTTCCATCTACACTGCACAGCAAGCCTGCTTCTATAAAATTCTAGTAATTGGCCTGATGAAACATCTATGCAACTTGAAATTTGTCTGAAACATTATACTCCATGCCTATGAGTGATATTAACTTGGCTATAACAAAGTAGAATAGACAAATCACGCCATGATAGGCTAACACAACAAAGACAGCAGTGTTAATGTCCTCACCTCTTTGCACATGGGCAAATCCGCATAAGCTGGAACAAAAAAGAGCCACAGAAAGTGGCTCAGGTGGATCGGGCCTCGCTGCATCGTCGCTTTCCCAGACTGCTGCTCTGCTGCTGGAGCTGAAACACCTGAGCCGCAGGTGGAGCTGCTGCCCGGAAGGGAGGAGGGGAGGAGGATACAGGGAGGTGACTGGATGAGGTGTCTGATTTTATTCTGATTGATCGCTTAAATGCTTCTCTGTAAACCCAGAATGCTCTTTATTTAATCAGTCTTCTATTATGGTCGTGTTTCATGTTTGAAGGCAACAGAAACGTGCTTATAAATGGTGCGGCAGTTGAGTGGATGGATTTGCTGACGCGTTGGTGAAGAGAGCCTTATAGCCTATTACTGTAACTCACGGGACATGTAATACCTTTACATTTTCACCACAGTTTCATACCCAAACAATATAATTTGAGAAATATAGTTCACACACCAGTAGTGCCATGCATTCTCTAAAATGTTAGTGTTGTTAAAACTGAGCAATACATTTCACGTTGGTGCCAGAAAGTAGATATGTTTCTTTGAGCTGGTGGAGGCTCATCTAAAAATGCACAATTATAGTCTGTTATAGCCAAATAATTAAGCATTTTCATATAGTCTAGACCTAGCGCTTGCTGCACTTTTTAGCGGTTTAGTCGTCGTGCAAACCCATTTTGGCTGCTGGTCTTTTTGATTTGCAAGCACAGAGTAGGCTATTTCAGTAGCTTATCTTGGCTGACAGGTAGTGGAGCCTTTAGGAAGTTGGTTATAGGGTAAAATGTAGCTGTATTTTTTTTTTATTTTTTTTTTTACTTCTTTCAAGATGTAAGTTGTCTGGTGTGTCTTTTGTGAGTCTTTGTGTAGTTTTAGCATATGGCCGGAAAAACAACAGTTTTGTTTTCATTTTCTACAGCTTCCACTTTAAACTTAACCTTCTTTATTTTCAATTTCAATTTGTGTTACTCACACTTGTTCGCCGATTATGGTTTTTATTTTGAAAGTTCTTACCGGAAGTTCTTGGTTGCTTAGAAACCAGGTTGTAAACATCCCAGGAGCAGCCACTACACCAAAAAGACATTTTCAGGGCATATGTTTTTTATTTCGTCCCAAACTTCGTGTTGACGTTAAAAATGTCAAAGCGTGATCCATTTCCCTTCCCAAAACTGGAGAACTACTATTCGTTCACCGGGTTCAAGCAGCAGCAGGTGGGTCTTGTTTGATACCATTTGATATTTTGTTAATCTAACAGTTAACCTACCTGCAAAAATATATTGCATTTAAAATAGCTGTTTCAAAATACACAAAAATGGTCAAATAATAGCCTATATTTGCACATGTAGATTACCTTTATTCCAAATATATAGGCTACTGGACATTAGAAGTTTTACATAACTGTTGTTGCAAGTAGGCCCAGTTACGATGGCCACCCAAAATATAATTTGGATGACGTCATCTACATGTAGAAATATTTTTTTTGTCCAGTTCTGTATATCTTGAAACACATTTCTAAATATATTCTGAAGAATATGTGAAATGTATTTTTACATGTAGAATGTACAATGTATTTTTCTACATGTTTGTGACTTATGGCTAACTGTGAGTTTAAGGTTAACGTTAATGTTATCTGTAGTTAGGTCACTCAGTAGGCAAAAATTAAAAAATGAACATTTTTGCACTATATCTAGTCTATAACAATTGGGATTTCATTCTAAAACAATATATATACTGTGGGAAAATGCTGCTACCTAAAATGTATCTTCATCTGAAATTCAATATTTCAAAGAAATTAAGCACAATATAATGTAACCCATCATGTGATTTACTTTCATGCCAACAATCATTTTGTTCTGTACTTTTTTCAAATGGTGTATATCATGTTTTGTTCATAATTTTGGGAGTACATTAATTTGTTCTCCCTTTCCCACTGAGCAGAAAGAGCCATATGATAACCCAACTCACATCGCCCAAACTGAGGAGCCCTGGAGTCGCCTCCATGACACAGCAACTATGTCCAGCACCCGGCGCAGTGTCATGCATTATGACCAAGAGGTGATGTTAACCTTCACGTATCACTTATGGAGTCAGAGCTACATCTCAAGGGAAACACACCCTCAGTACATCTAATGCGATGCTCTTTTCTCCACCCCAGGCTCCAAACGACAGCCTGGACTTCCATCTGAAATCCATCTACGATCACCACAAAGAGTTCCTGAGGAGCAAGAACCAGACTTTATACCAGAGGGAGACCGTCTCTGAGGACCAGGGGTGGGTGCTGGGGCTCAGGAGGGAGTCGTCATGTAATGTAAACCTCATGGACCTACAATTTAACCTGTGTCAATAATTACTTTACAGGCGGACACTGAAAACCTACGAAAAGCTGGAAGTCCCACAAAATGATCTGGGGAAAGAGATCAGAGTGTGGGTCAACTCACAGAAATGCTCCATTTACAGCATTGAGGGAACCATAGGTAAAGTTCAGTTACATGGCTATGATAGTGTGTGTGTGTGTGTGTGTGTGTGTGTGTGTGGAAAAGTGCTGAAACAAACCTAATACTTCTGAATCAAATCCCAGCAAAAGCCTAATGGAATCTGACTCTAACCCTAACTCTCTATCTAAGCCGAGGAGAATTTGACTCTATCTTAAGCAAGGTGTGTCCCAAATAATAATACAATGTCCTTTCTCCCCCACCCCCCCCCACCCCCCCCCACCCCCCCACCCCACCCCACAGAGTCTCATCACAACGCCTCTACAAACAGAGGCTACTCCAGGAAGCATGACGGTGGCTTCTACTCAACATGAAGCTTCCCATACTACTGTCTCTACAAATAAAGTAGTTCCTTGACAGCATATTTGTATACTGCTTGTGTTTCTGCCAATGCCAAACAGACAGAAAATGTAATGCTTACCAATGCTGACAGTTAAGAAATGTGAAAGGAAACACTGGGGGGGAACAGGGAGAAGGATGCTGCCTCCACACTAAGAGAAGCCAGTGACACACATTTCAGAATCACTTTTACCTCTACATTTACTTGTTTAAAGGTAATTGACTTCCATTGGCTTCCATAGCACAATATAATCATTGTTTGCAGGTAATGTTTTCTTCTGTACAGATTGTCACAGGAGTCAGGGGCTTTTAGGGAATTTAATTTTTCAGTCTTCATTCATATTCAACCACAATGCCTCATTTAACAAAGGCGCCTGCCTACTTTTTCTCCTCCCCGTATTCCTATGGCAAGTACATTTGATTAAAATACCATGGGTGTATGCTACATGTCATAGCTCCCCACTTTTGCTCTTACACCTCTGTATATATGTACCTTCCTGAAATTATCAATAGTTTGGCCTTTGAGACTTACTGTAAACTGCTCTCTGTAATGAAGCAGCGTTCAAGGAAAGTTTATCAAGCATAATGTTGATCTTTGAAATATATCTTAACAAAGCCATTTAGGACTGCACAACTGAAAGGAAAGAGATTCAATATTTATAAACATTTTGTATTATCACAACATCATCTCGTTGCATTACAAAATGTGCAATGTGCAAATGATGAAAGACCAGATGGGCTCTATGTGTATTTCTTTTCATGGCAAACTTAATTTATCTCCTCATCCCATTTGAACTAGTAACAAAATAACACTGAATAAATAATCTCAGAACATTAACGTCTGGCTCTATTAAGGCCTCTGGTTGTACAGAAAAGGGAAGGGGGACACTTTACATCCAAATACTTCAGACACTCAAACATTTTAGAAAAATCAGAAGCTTTCTTTAACAGTTTCATATACACTACCTGAAATAAAACGCCTAAAAATAAACGCTCTATCCTTGAACTGATGAACAGCAGTGTCACTTTTTCTGTTTCACATTTCGAAATGACTGAACGGAAAGCAAACTGAACCCAAGAAATGTCTTGGCAGGCCGGTGGATTCAGGCCCTGGCTTTCCTGCGGATACACTGCCTAATGAAAGCCTTCTCGTCCCACTGGCTGGGGGGAAGCATGTGGGCGCCGTTATGGACACACAGGATGGTCATTTCCTCAGCATACTGTAGATTCTGCAGGAGCTGAGGACGAACAACGGGAGAGCGAGTTCAGGGAGACGAAGAGCACAGACTCACAGACAAAACATTACAGCAGATAGATAAGCATACGCACTTAAATCAGCCTCGACCTCTCTTACTGAACAGTCACTCATTAAGAGGTACAAACACTCACTTTGGGTGTTATGAAGAAGTACTGGGATGTCGTCTCTTTGCACGCCGTGCGCACCACAATATCAAAGACCCTTCTCTCATTTATAGGATCCATTCCCTGTGTAGAAAAGGAGACAGATGGTTTGAGTCGAGTCTACATGAGCAAGCAGGTGGCTATTAACTGCTGCTTTATTGCCTGTAGACATACAGTATGAGTGGGTGTCAGGGTGAAAAAATAAATAAATAATATAAAAATCAGTATTTGGACACCCTAAAATATTGCTAAGAGGTAGGTGTGTGGGTTCACGTTTAAGTGTGATTATCTTCATGTGTGCAACATGTCAAACATTTAATCGAGGTTGTTCTGCAATTTGTTATGTTATGTTCCTTGACTGCAGGGAGGGATTACTCAAGTCAGGTTATGGTCGCAACTCATTTGTCTGTGTGATTTGTCTTGCTCTTGCTTTTTGTGCAGGTGCTCAGGTTATTTTTTTTTGCCCAAAACAGACTAATCTCAAAGGATTATATTTAAACCACAAAATAGACTCTTTAATTTTTGTGTGCTGTATTCTGTAGAAAAAGATAGATTGAACAGACCGCTTGAACTATTAAACTTTTTTTATGCATACACACTGTTTATTTATGAGCAACAGATGTTTGATTTGTCCTAGTCTTATTGGTGAGTTAGTATTATCGAAATGGAAAAGCTGGTGTGTGTGTGTGTGTGTGTGTGTGTGTGTGTTACCTGGTTGATCTCATCCACCACTCTGAAGGGGCAGCGGTTGAGCTCCTGCAGGGCCATGAGGTAGAGCATGGTGGAGACGCTGCGCTCCCCTCCGCTCTGGTGGTGCGCCGTCAGCTCGTGCAGCTGGGTGCTGCTGTGGAACTTCACCCGGATACGGATCCCGTACTTGTCATACTCCTCCTGCAGTGGACAGACTACAGTCATTTAAAGGAATAATGACTAAGATTTTTACCACCCCACAGCACAAAATGAGCATAATATATCTGCAGGGGGGGTGTTGATCAGCACCAGTGACTCAACAATTCCTTGCTTTCAAACCTCACTTTCCACTTCATACTCTCTGAGTTGGAACAAACACTCCCCACCCATTGGAATTGAAATACACTCCCAATAATCCATCCCTTCATCTACTCCCATTTTCAACTTCTCAATGATTAACCTCGTTCTCAAGCCAAAAAAAGGAAATGATTAATAATAACATTAATGTGACTGTGAAATACCAATAATTAAATCTAATGATAGCTTAAATGAATAACAAGTTATGAACAATACTCATATAAGGTTTAGAGCTGCAACGATTAATCGATTAGTTGTCAACTATTAAATTAATAGCCAACTATTTTGATAATCGATTAATCGGTTTGAGTAATTTTTTAAGAAAAATAAGTCAAAATTCTCTGATTCCAGCTTCTTAAATGTGAATATTTTCTGGTTTATTTACTCCTCTATGACAGTAAACTGAATATCTTTGGGTTGTGGACAAAACAAGACATTTGAGGACGTCATCTTGGGCTTTGGGAAACACTGATTGACATTTTTCACCATTTTCTGACATTTTATAGACCAAACAACTAATCGATTAATTGAGAAAATAATCGACAGATTCATCGACAATGAAAATAATCGTTAGTTGCAGCCCTAATAAGGTTACATGAAAAATGAGGAAGTTCCACTGAAATCATTCTTTGGCTATCAGATGTTTGGTGGACCAGTTTGGTGTTTGGTGTGTGTGTGTGTGTGTGTGTGTGTGTGTGTGCGCGTGTGTGTAGCCCTGTGTATCCATACCTCATTCTCGGAGTGCAGATCAACCTCTCCGGCACACTGCATGGAGCGGAAGAAATCACTGAACTTCTCATTGATCTGATCCACCAGCTTCTTCAGAGGAATAAGCCAGCGCTCCTTAGCCTGTGGCGGAGACAGAAACACACACACAGACACGCCAAAGTCAGGATACACACATCTATACAGAGAATGGGTATTTTACCTGTCATACCAGGAATGTGTGTGTCCTGATTAATGAGGGGAACTTACAACATATATGAACACCATCTAATATGCCTGCTTTATTAGTAGCCTACCATTGCAGCAGATGCAAATGCCATGTTGTAGTTTTTTAGAAGGCAGTACGAAGAGCAGCAAATACCTAAACATTACTTACAGATATTACAGTCATATTCCAGTGTTTTCTCTGCATTTACCCAGCAGCGGTGCCCACACAATCACCTGCACACACCCCAAAATGTGCCCCTACTGCTAGATAAATATAACAAAATGGAAAAGCATCAACCAGTCAGACCCAGAACCAAATTTCTCCAACCTCCCTCCAGCTTCTTCAAAAGACAATCCCAGAGGAGAGGAACCACCGCAGTAAAGTATTCGTGTACCTCTGATATGTTCTGCCGGTAGGCGTTCAGGGCGTTGCTCTTTTCCTCCAGCTCCTTATCCAGGTTTTTGATCTCCTGCTCTCTCCTGTTGTACTCGTCAACAACCTGGGAACCAGCGAAGGGAAGAGGATAAACATTTACGATTTGAGGGTGCATGCCGTGATGCATTCACACTCACAAAGAAATAGTAGACAAAATAAAGAGAAAGCTGACAATATACAGCATATCCCATTTGGTGAATGCTTTGAATACAATTTCAGTATGGGTGGCCCAAGCAGGAATCAAACCCTTAATCCTGACAGTATTGGAGCCATAGTCACAGAGCGATTGATGTATGTTTTAGGATTTCAGGTTTTTCAGATATTTGACTACAATTCTTGTCATAGCTTTTTACCCGAAGGACACCAGTTCAAATCCCATGACCGGATGCAAAAATCTGGGTAGGGAAATTGAAGTGCTGCTAACTGGCCAACAGTCGAAGTCTGAGGATGTATTGGGGTAACCTGTGTGTGTGTGTGAAACAAGGCATTGCTTAAAAAGCGCATGTGTGGTCCAATCATATTTCCCTGGCTAGCTTTAGAAAAAAGTCATTTCTAATAGAGAGATAACGTTTCCTGCTTTTTGTGTTCCAGATCACATCTCTAATAAGCTGGAGACATGGAGAAAACTTCACTGAATCCAATTACGACAAAGAGAGATAAAGCCCCCAGCTGAGTTTCCCTTACGTTCTCACTGAGGCCAGTGAAGCACTCCGCTCTGGACCGCTCCTCGTTCAGCATGGCATCGATCTCGTCCAGCGTGTCAGGAAGCTTGCTGAGAGCCTGAATGAGCAGAAAACAAGACTCAGTGACAGATTTTGTAAAAATACTGTGCATAATCAGTACTTACGTTTAGTTTTTGTGACCTAAAAAATGTAACTCCTGACATGTGACCTGACTGGCTCAAATGCAGGGCCAAATGGAGATAGCCAGAGAAAAGTCTGTGACTTTACCTTGCTGCCTACATGGTGGTTATAGTGTCACATAAACAAGCTGTGATTTCAATCCTGTTCTGCACCTTTTCAGTCCATCCTGACTCTGGAAAACCCTTCTTGGCTTTGCTGAGAAAATGAAACTGAAATGTAAGAATATAACGCTGTAAACGACCATCTATTTAAATGCTTTAGTCTATATTGTGGCAATACACAAGCCGGCAGGGTCCAAAATTTACACACCACCAAGCGCCAAGTGCCAAACCCCGGTAATTTGTCATTAGCAGATACATCAATAAGGTTCACCTGCTACACTGACCGGTAACTATACTGTTTTTGCCTGTTCTTAAACTTTAAAACTACGCTTTGCTATGCCGTCTTGTAATTTAATTCTGCTGCACTTCACGCAATCATCATAGTAAAATGAAATAGCATTGAAAACAGGTAGGATGACATATTTATAAGAAAAAGTCTATTAATAGTTTTTGGCCAGTAAAAAGTATTCTTGGCAGGTATTTTTGTAGTTTACCAGCCCTTGGCAGGAGAGCCAAAAAGTAAATTTTGGACACTGCCTGGTGGAACATCTTACAAAACAGCTGACAAGTATAATCTTTGGCCATGTTTTCATCGACAAAACTATCACTGTCACAAACACCTGTTTTCCTACCAAGATGATCATGTACTGTAATGGGATATCATTAATCATTGCTGCCCATATTTCTTTTTCTAGTTGGGTTAGAAGAAAGGGTATCTGAAACAGCAATTAGACCAAATGACACCAACACTCGCCATGGAAACAGATAAAGAAGAATTTCTTTAAGGAGGGGAATAGCCTGTTCCATCTATTCAGCAATACAAGAAACTCTGCTATGAATACTGACAGTGTGCAGGCCTGTGGGTACAGCCTCTCCAGGGACCATGTTACAGATCTCCCTGGCTCTCTGCATCAGGCCTTTGCAGGTTTCCGTCAGCTGGTGCTTCTTCTGCTCCAGCCGGCTGCATTGTTGCTGCAAGGACACATGAACGGTTAGCATCGGTCAATGATACAGAACGAGGAGTAAATCGAGAAATGCTAAAGTGTGAGCGTATATATAAATATGTGAGTAAGTTTGACTGCATCTGTGAATGTGAAACGTTATTGATCGACGATTCAGTGTTTTGCTCAAGGACACTTCAGTAGGGCGGATGTTTGCCGACACGGGGGCTTAAATCCTGGTCTTACCGTTGAAGGACAGTTCTCTCTAACCACTGGGGTATCCTGCCCTCCCAAGGATGGTGTGAATCTATATATGTGTAAATGTGTGTGTGAATCACTCACATCCAGGGTCTTGAGTTCAACGACGCCTTCTCTACAATCATTCTCCAGCTTGGTCTTCTCGGCAGTCAGACCCACCGTCTCCAGAGCCAGGTACACTTTCTCCATGCTCAGCTTGGCTCGCAGCTGCAGACGGATGGAGAGGAAAAGGGAATGGAGGGCAGAAAGTCAAGAGATAGATAAAGAGAGAAAAATGAAGTCAGAGGAAGACAAGTTTTAAAGGTTTTCATTTAATTCCCAGACATTAAGTTAAAAGAAAAAGCTACATCTTTGAAAATCCATGGTCAATATATCACAAATAGAGTCTTTCTCACTGTTTAAGCAACCGAGAGAGAGAGGGCAGAGAGACAGACAAAGAGAGAAAGACCATTAAAACACAGAAGGGAAGAAGATACAGAGAATGTGACCGAAAGAGAAAAAGAAAGCCCGAACATTTATGCAAGTATGAAAGGAAATCCAGGACGAGCCAGAAAAACAAAAGGCCACAAGACAATATTCACATTCACTACAACTTTAAACGTCAACCAACCACAGCTATCGGGTGTAATACAGTAGTATGTGGGTCCTTAGTTATAAGCCCCTTTATCCATACCTTCATCTGGGACATGAACTCTGTGACTATGGCCACTTTCTGGGAATTGACAGCTGAGATCTTTTCTTTGGTCTCTTCCTCGATCTTCTTCAGGTCTACACCCCCCTGCTCCATCTGCCTGAGACTACACACATGGAAAAAGGGAGGTCAGACCTATTCTTGTTACATAAAAGATTTCTGCATGTGGCTCTGTTGGCGTGAATGTAATTTTCTAATTCTCCAGGCTGCATGTGTTCATGAACAAACTTAACACATAGATAGAAGGATACCGTTGTGATCCGACGAGTCAGTGTTAGTGCAGGGAATTAACTTTTGGTAAAAAGTCAAAGGCGTATTCCCAATTTAGGCCATTGACTTATTACTTCAGACCAACCTGTCCTGCTTGGTGCTGATTTTCTGCTCCAGTTGTCTCTTCTTGCCCTTTAGTTCAGAGAGCTGCTTCTTCTCCGCCCGCAACTCATTGTCACGGCGGTCCAGTTCGGCGCCACGCTGCTGCAAGGCTCTCATCCGTTCATCAATGTCCCGTAACCTCACCTCACATGCCTGGCCACAGCAGAGGGTAAAGAATACCATCAAAAACTTTGGACATTTCAACCTAAAACCCATTTCAGTTCACTTAAGTAAGGAATGATGGGAAGTTGAAGAAAGAGGAATGAAACAGCCCTTCTGCACTCATTATGAGGACAGAAATAAAAAACACTTAGGTGGGACACAGATGACTTTAAACACCGCCCGTCTCTTCCTCACCCTCATCTGCTGCTCCAGCTGGCGTCTCTCCTCAGCATCCACAGCGATGGTGAGGTACTGGGAAGCATGCACTGTGGAGTTACTGGTGCTGATCTTGTTGGAGTAGAACGACCTCTTCACTGTGTACCGCTCCTCTGCTGTGTACAACACCTTGATGTAGGGCTCCTCAATCACCTGCGGGAAGGAAAACATGGACTAAGACATCAGGACTGACACAGACTCCCTTTCTATTCAGTAAATTCAAAACGAACATAATTAGAATTCCCACTTGACAGGTTGTAATAACTTCGCGCAAGATTTAATTTGCCCAACGTAAAATACTGTCCTGCATAAAACAGCTAATGAAACGTCAGTGATACTTGTAAGTGCAACTTTACATTTCAAACTTCCAAGCTAGATTTCTTCATGTTTAGGGGGAAAAAGTTGAATCTCGAATAACATTCACTTTCCTAATTTTCTGTTGTTCTGTTTTAAGAACCTTGAATAAAGTGGGAAGAGGAACGCACCGTTTTAATCATGGCTTTAGTCTGGGCCGTTCCCACAGGGACATCGTGCACCCTGTACTGGTGGCACAGGTAACTCATCACCTCATCAGGGGCGTCAAACATCTCCCGCAGGTAGGAGAAGAACCCAAAGCGCCTGGGGATAGATTCAAGATTTTATTTATTGTCTGCAAGGGGGAAATCTGTTTCAGATACAATACATGCACAGTGATAAAACACTGAATCAAAGTAATGAAATGATTAAAAAAAAATAATAATAAAAAAATAAAACACACAAAGAACAAAGGACACATTTGAATTTGATAATAGAGTCGGTAACTGATGATAACTAAACAGACAACATAACAACAACATAACATAACATGACCTGGGTCTGCCTATCATTTACATATTTCTAAGATACATCTTGCTTCACAAATCTAAAACAGACAAAAGAGTTGTTGACTATGAACTCAACACAACTATCTCTGATATACCAGTAGTTACACTTTGACATTAATAAACAGAACATAATTAAGAAGTTTTCTCTCACCTCAGGGACTCGATGCGTCGGGACGCATCCCGGTTAGAACACGACTCCTCCGGAGCAGAGATGGAGTTCACCTTCAAGTTCATCTTGTCACGGACCTGAGGGTCAGGACAGACGAAACTGAATTTCTTACTTGGGGGCGAAGCCTGAAAAAGTTTCTACTGAGACGCTGACTTGGGGTCACTAATATTTAAAACTAAAAATCCACCATAAAAGTAAATTTAGATGTTATTTTGTATGATCTACGAGAGCTTAGTTGACATTTGTGAATGTGAACAACTTTCTCCCAAAAGCTAAACACAAGGCAGTGCAGGCCAGTTAGCGATCGCATCAAGCGACACTCTCTGGAGCCACAAAGTCTGTTGTTCATCGTCATTTGAGCAGCTCCATAAAGTGACTTCTTGATGACAACACAGATTAAAGTCTGTGGTTGCTACCTTTGCAAGTGAGTTGTCCACAAATGCTGATTGAACCGTTTTAAAATGATAGGAATAATGAATTCTATAGAATGAGAATTAAAGTGGATTTTCCCTATAAGGTTAGGATTTGGCTGCAGGTAAACTGAACCCCAGTCAGACTCCACATGTCAATCATAATGTCCAGCGCTCTGACCTCCATCATGAACTTCTCCGTGTCGTCTTTCCTCTGGAAGACAAAGGCCCGCAGGTCATGGAAAGGGATGTGGCTCTCCACATACTTAGCAAAGCGATGGTCCCTTACATTAATCTGAGGAATAAGGGAAAGATGGATATTAGGGCTGCACAATCAATACAAGACACATCACAATCGCAATATTGATTATTGCCTTATACAAATTATAAGAGGCTTTGATTTCATTTTTCTGAAGGGAAGGTGTCTCAGCAAAGTCAACAGATCAAGCTGTAGCTCAGAGAAAATCTCTCATTTTACCAAAAAAAAAAAATCCTAACCCATAGATTCTTACATCCCCCCCATCCTTTCTTCTTGGAATATCAATATGAGTTTAACACACTGTTCACTCAGACTCACCACTAGCATCATGGGCTCATAGACATTTCCACTGAAAAGGTCTCGGTTTTGCCTGAGCCACTGGAGGGCGGTGTGCGTGTCCCTGTGTCGTCCCCTCAGCTTCTCCTCTTTGGCCTTCATCATGTTGTTCATGTCATTGAGCTTTCTCGCCAACACTGGCAACAAAAACACACATCACCAACATTAACTACAATGTGTGCTCCTCTCCCACAATATGAAGCATCGATTATGTGGTGTTGTATTAATCCATGTGCACAGCATGGGACTAACACTGCCAGGGTTACAGTAAGGTGCTTTGGATAAAAGCAACCAATGGCATAATCTATTCTGAATTTTTGTTTTGAATTTATTTTGGTTACTGTGATGCACTAAGCTGGCGTTCAAACTTGACACTGATTGTAAATATGGTTGATTTGTACTTAGCTGTATGTTATATTTGCTTCGAGAAATAATCAAATGGGAGTATAATGCTCAGCTAATGTTGTAGTAGTAAGTCAGCCAATACAGTCTCATTAGCTTATAGTTAATAGAGTAAAAGTGCCTGAACAAAGATACTGTGCTTGCTAACTGAAATGACAACAAAAATGCAGCCAAAATGTCTCTGCACATACACACACAACTGAAAATACAGCAACACTTATGGATTGAACAGAGGAATAATTAAAATTTCGCACACTGTCCACTAAACTGTACATCATGTGACCTGGTGAGTGACAGCTGTTACGGTGTGTGTAAAGCGCTCACTTATGGACTCGGCAGTGAGGTTGTCCTTGTCCCTGCGCAGGTCGGCCCTCTCTCCCTCCACCCTGGCCTTCTCCTCCTGGATGCTCCTCAGCTCGGCGTTGACAGCGTCGATCCGCGGAGCCATATCCGGCTGGTCGCCAACGTTGGCGAGCTCCGCCTTCAAGTCGGCAATTATCCGTCTGGTGTTACTGATTCGCTTCTGGTGGTCTTCCTCCTCCATCTGCTTCAGCCTCAGCACCTGTTTAATATCCTCAATCTGTAGAGATGAAGAGGGAGAATCATCATTCAATATGAAAGCCACACTGCTACAGATCAAGTAACAACAGTAAAAATCAGCAACTGTAAACATTTGAAGTAGGGATGCATGATAAATGACAATTATTTTAGTCGATTTGAGTTGAACATCTGTTATTTCCTTATTACAAAGCTAGAAACAGATGCAGTGGTCTACTAGATATTGTTCATTAGAAGGAATATATAATTATTATAATAGCTGGAATAATTTAGGCCATTTTCAAAAGTTAATTTACTGTCATTGGTTGGTTGTCATTGGATAGCTGTATTTTTTCAGCAACTTCTGAAAAATACATATTCATACTCATATGACATGAGTGAACAAGAATAGTTTAAAATGAACTAATATGAAATATAAAATGAATACCAAAACTTGAATAGCTCAAAATATATTCAATAGCAATACTTCAATAAAATGTATTATTATTAATTACTATTTATAAAGCACTTTACAAAATAAAGTCAGGTGCTGTTTTTGAAGGCACTGTCAGGTGTTGAAGCTGAGAGTGGGGTGCATTTGGTGTGTACGGTCATGTTTCACACATTAGAAATGGGTTTAAGTTCCCCCTTAAAATGTTCCCATCACTCTTACATAAGAAGCCACGAATCAGAAACCGACTTTTCACGAAAAAGCAAGAAAAGCTCTTGTTATTACAAGAAAGATCTTGTTCAAGCAAGGAAATCTGGCGATTTTATTTTTTCAAGATGAATGCAATATGCCTCCGTATGTTCCCAAGTCTACAAGAAGGGTCGTCCATATGGGATGACAAGGCTCCCATCAGTGTTGCTGTAGTTTTCCAACGTCTGAGTAGAAAAGCAGAGTCTCACCTCTTTGTGTTTTCGGTCCAGCTGGTCCTGTTTCTGTTTGCACTTCTGAGAGGCTTCTTTGATGTTGGTAGTCTGGAAAACATCAAGCTCATCCTCATCATCATCATCATGCTATCAAGAACATATCTAATTACAGTATCCAATTCTACAGTATCAATATGTAGAAGAGAATAAAAAAAAAACCTCGCCTCAATTTTTTGTGAGGTTATTAAACTTACTTTCTTTAAGTTTCTAATTAATTTTGATCAACTTTTTCACGTTCACTGTACACTTATTCAGGAAATAAGCAGACTCTAAGGTAAATAGCTCATTAGAGTCTCAAGTGTGTGTGCTGTAGTGCATTACATTATTTCCTGATTCAATTATAACGCACTCAGAATTCACAAAACGTCCTCATGATACCCAATTAAGCTTTTTATACAACCATTCAAATAGAGTGTTATCTAATTTAGAGCTATCTGTTGAGGGCTAATGGCTAGGCCTCTCAAGTACTCCAGTATAAATACACATGGATCATCAAGGTACTTCTCTAGCAAGGTCCCAGTCTCCCTTTATGCCTTTTACCATTACAAATGTAATAAATTCTTACCATTTTACAACCTGTTGACAGCGGAAACATGTATTTAAAATGTGACAGACTGTTGCTCAACCTGCCCCCCCCCCCAAAAAAACAACTGCAATTCCAGCACAACCATCCTAACGTTATGATATGAATATCCAAATAATAGCCATTCTTAAACTGCAACACCAAGAACCAGAATTACCCCGACCCTACACCTCTACAGAAACACTGTCCATATCTGCTGTATTAGTCTCTGTGGTGAAAATGCTGACTTGTGGGCCTGTAACACAAGACTTGCTCACTGACCTTAGCCTTTATTTGTGCCTCGATGGGCTTCAGTTGGTTGTCGATCAACTGGATCTTCTTCAGCATGGGTGACTGGGCCTGCTTCAGGGTGGTGAGCTGCTGCTTGGCCTTGTCACGCTCCTTCTTCACACCCTCAAGCTCCGTACGGGCCGTCTCGTACTCCTGGGAACAGAGGGAAACACAGCCGGAGTTACTCTCTGACCACACTATGTTGTATTTTTCTGCTCTCTTTCTCTCCCTCTCTCACACACACACACACGCACACAAACACACACACACAGTGTTTCATCTAGACCACTCACCACCCACGGTTTCTTCTTCTCAAGCAACTCGATCATGTCCAGATGCCTCTTCTTTTCGTAGTAACGATTCACGTCATGTTTGTTCCTCTCGTTCCTCTGCTTGGTCTTCTCCAGGAAGCTGGTCTTCTCCTTTACTATGTTCTAATAAACAACAAACCATCAGCAACACTGAAAAACCTGGAAGAATCTGTGCTCTGTAATAAACTATTACATTTTTTGATATGCAGAGAACAAAGTTAAGAACTGTGTTGATGTTTTGTTAAAAACATCAACACAGTGTACTGCGTGTAGAGTGGCGGCAGACAAATAGAGGTCACAGGAATACCGCTCCGCCTAGACTTTAATTGACAAAAAAAGACATTTTAAAATTTTGATTTATTCAATATTAAGCTAGACCGTTTGTAAAATGTATTAATTCAATGAAAATGTTTAATTAAAAAGTTATTTGATTTTTTTTTTCTCTAACTGTCTGCCCTTGTTCCACTACAGCTCCATTACATTTGCCCAAGGGTGCCATCCCATTACTCATGTGATTTTAGAGCACGGTTGGTTACACCCTGAATCAACGCCCGAAGCCAGCCGCCACTCTTGAACTGCTGCCTGTTCCCAAATAAGCTGCATGTTCACCTCCAGTTCTCGTTCTTTGCTGCGGAAGTTCTTGAGCTCACAGTGATACTCGTACATCTCCGGCGGGCCCACTGACTTCTCTGTGGCCTCCAGCAGCTCGATTTTGGACATCTTGGCAAACTCACCCACTTTCTCCTGCAGGGACAAATCAGTCAAATCAACAGAGAAAGAAACAGTAAGACAAGACTTAAAATATCAAAGAAATTTAGAATTTTGCCTCCTTGCTTTTAAGGAAGGATATGTATGGGCAGACAAATAACAATGGGGAATGCCTGATGTAGAGAAGATATGGTGTAATAA
This sequence comes from Centroberyx gerrardi, assembly GCF_048128805.1. Taxonomy (NCBI): domain Eukaryota; kingdom Metazoa; phylum Chordata; class Actinopteri; order Beryciformes; family Berycidae; genus Centroberyx; species Centroberyx gerrardi. The sequence continues at coordinate 10,580,233 of NC_136010.1, forward strand.
AAATAATAATAATAATAATAATAATAATAATAATAATCTTTATTTGTATAGCACCTTTCTTAACAAGGTTACAAGGTGCTTGTACAAGTAAAAATAAAGTAAAATACAGATAAAATGAAGTTTAAAAACATTAACATAATGCAAATACACAACACCAATAACCAGTGGTACCAAAACAATAAGAGAAAACAATTATAAACAAGCAACAAGCATAGAAGAACTGGAATTGTACATAGACTGTAAATACAAGTGCACCAAGCTGCTGCCTTAAGAGATTAAAAAATACTTTTTATAAAAAAAAGCCTTTTTATAAAATAAGTCAGAGCAAAAATATCAGAGCAATACAATTTAGATCAATAACATGGCCAGTTCAATTATATTTGACTATTCTATAGTATGTCTGCAGAATTATTTATGTATAATTGTATCTTTCAACACAATTAATAATCAGAATTTGGTGACTGAAAAAATTTGTTCTGAATAATTAAATTAAGAACTACCTATTTTATCAAATACTGAACTCCCAGTTACATTCCTCAGGCAATCACAATGAGTGCTGTGACCATTCACATGCACTGAGTGCACATTGTGCAACTTACTCATATCTATTCACATCCACCTTCCCAAGTGACTAAACAAGCATGAGCATATCACACAGTAATACTGAGCTGAACAAGCTGCTTTTGAGACAGACAAGTAGCCCAGTGCTCAAACTCCAGATCTAGAATAGTGAATGGTGGCATTTTCAGTCCACACCTGGAATAAGAAACAATGACAGACAAATCTGTCCTCCAAGTCCAAACACTGAAACATTGTTTCAATAGGGAAAAAATGGAGGATCATCTGTCATCAAAAAATATTTCTCTTACAAATCAGATGACATCAAGCAAGTGCAAAATTGTGCAAACTATGCCTTGAGGTTGTTGCTGCACCTCAGAGTAATACAATTTCTTGAATCACCACAAAAATCATCTATTATGAGTGCTTGAAGGCAAAAGCTGCTGCAGTCCTCTCCCTGCTGCACAATCATCTATAACTGCTACACTGAAAATCCATCTGTGAGAACTTAATGCTGGACTGTTTTAGAGGAAGGACTGGAAGGGAAAAAAGTCAAGATGCAAAAATGTAATAAAATAACTTTGTTCCCAAACGTGAGGCTAATGATCAAGATTATTGGTTGTGATCATGTTACTGGCAAAATAATTGGGTTCGTCAGTACTTGTAGGGTGTTTATGTTTACAGTACTGTCACACAGTATGTCTTGCCAATTAAACCATTGTACTGAGCAAATGAAAGGGATTCTGATTAACCATAACTGTGCAGCCTTTCTCTACAGTAATACACACCTGAGGCAGAAACTGGCAGAGGTTGCTGACTTGGATGTGTAAGGCCTTGACCACCTCCTCCACTGCCTTCTGGCTGGAGTGTCTTCCATTCAGCATCCACACAGACTGGTTGTTCTCCATGTAGATCTCTCTGTTAATCACCACATTACCACCATTCTTGTACCTGGGAATATAAAATGGAGTTTCATTCCAAAATTAGATACATCCAGCATTTGGAAAATGGGATAAAATGTCACAATTATTCCAGGCATGAAAATATGGCTTTTATAATTTATTTGCCATGTTTATAACTCATAGAATGTATCTGCCATCTCAAACCTTTGCTGGCATAATAGTGTCATCTTTTCAGATGCAATTGTCTGTATTTTTAAAATAGTAATGATTACCAGAAAAAATGTCCTATTTCCTAAATAAATTCATAGTGTTTTGGAATAAAACCCCTCGTAAATCAGTGGGGCTTCACCTGTTAGCTTATTATAAGTAATGTGACTATGTGTATCTGTAAATTGTGAGTGTAACAAGACTTACAGTTCAATCTCAATAAATCCATTCCTGCAGCCGCGCTTCACATAGAGCCCGACCTAACAGAGAGGTAAAACAATCCTTATAAGCAAGTCATCATAGGCCATCATCAGAACATGTTCAGAGTATCTGCCAACTGCTTCAACACTGTAGTACTCTGCCATTTACCTTGTCCCCTCTGCACAGGATAGCAGTCCTGCCAGCCAGACCCAGACATATGGCACACACGATACTGGATTTGCCAGTTCCATTGGCCCCAACGATCATGTTCAGGTTAGGTCCAGGATACACCACAGAGTAGTCGTATGTCCTGTCAGAGTACAGTACAGAGTTTTAAGATATAGACAAGAGTAGAAGAGAAGAACTAAGTCATCTCTTCCTGCTGTCATGGTCGGGAACAGTGAAAATGTATGAAGAGGAGTTTGAGGAAAGAGGGAAACTAACTGGTCAAGTGGTTAGAGAGACCTACGTTCAAGCACTTTGGCAACAAGCATCCACCCTGCTGAAGTGCCCTTGAGCAAGAGCTGGTCTGTAGCTGAGCCTGACCTCCCCTTAGTGTTGGTAAATAAAGAGACTTTCCCAACGGTAACCAATAAAATATGACATCATTTTATCCACCAGCTAACATATTCGGTGTATTCCGACATTCATCTGCCACTGTCCATATTTTACCTGCTAATTTGAACCCACCTGAAAAACTGAACTACATTAGCTACGTTAGGTTTTAGCTATCTGGGTTATCATAGGTTGTTAAGGGTACGTTAACGTTAATGACTTTATAGTCCTGGTTTATTTTGAACTCTATATAGCCGATAGACTACATATCCCTCTGGACATTATGTGCACTATGGACCAAAAAATATGTCCTACACAGCTTCTTGCAGGACAGTGCCGACTGGTTGGAACAACTGAAGTGAAGTGCCCTACGTTAGCTAACTTTTAGCTAGCTAGTGGGTGTTTGTCCTTACTTCCATGCTTATAAAAGTATCCTGATAGCTTACCAGCTAACGCTAGGAAGCCAGTTTACTAGCTTAGCAGGCTAGTTAACACCAGCTGCGGGTATGCCTGTTACGTTATGTTTTATGCTGCTAATAACAGACACAAGTCGTAAGTTTATTTGACTGACAGCTCTTGAGCTAACTGGAGGACTTACAGAAAGTTTTTCATTGTGATGCGAAGTATGGATCCCTCCACAAAACGACCCGACGATCCCTCTCCACCGACTGCATCGTGCTGGCTGCCCGTGAACATGCTCGGTACATTATTAGAGGTTTGAGAGCTACTATTAGTGACATGACTTGTTTGCTTTCTTTTGCTAGGCTCAGCCATGGTGGAACTCTGTCTCGAGGACAGAGGGAGTGAGGTTTGCCTTCGCGCGCCTCACCCAGTGATTGTCGATTGCTGATTGGACAACATGGGTCACGTGTGTACACAAAAAACACGTCGCTGCCGGAACCGAAGGAAGGGAATTTGGGGAAGGGGTTTAAGGATAATTTATGTATCATTCATTTGGAGATTTTAATGAAACGTATGGCACAATAACAATGCTGTCTTTGAAATATCGGTCTGTTTCAGACAACGGCGCGACAATAACGCAGAATGGTCACAAGATGCAAACGGGACAGGAATTATGTCGCATAGTTGTGACGACAAAGGACAACATGCTGGTCTGAAATGTTCAAGGAGATTTGAAATGTTTATTTGACTGGAAGACTGCATTGTCATTACCTTGTAAATGTTGTATTCAAATAAATAAAGCAATATAAGTTCATTAATAACATATCGGCCTTACAGTTATGTCTCTAGTTTTGCAGATAGTGTGTGTGTACTTTCCATGGATTAGAAAATTAATCCGTCCTATCTATTTTATGAGTGCACCATGTGTATGAATTTTGGGATGAATTCCTGGACACATGAATAGAAAAAAACAACGGGAACATTTTTTGTGTAAAAACATGTAATTATTTATTTTGAGTGTAAAAAAAAAAAAGGCACCCCCCACCCCCGTTGTAGGCAATGTACCTTGCGTTTATGGGTAATTTTTTATTCAAAAAAGTAAAGATTCAGAAAACAAATGCTCATTTCTACATGAGTTGCGTCTCTTCTTTGGTTCCCTTGAAATCTCTTCTCTCAAAAAGAGCAGACAGAGGTCTTCTTGAGGCAATTGTGAGGCCTATGAGGTTTTCTTCTATCCCTTTTCCATATTTTTATCTTCTTTTACCCTCTTCACCTCATATAATACTAAATTCTACTTTTCAGTCCAATTGATGTCTTCTAAGAAGCCCGAGTGTGGCCGCATGAGAAAACAGTATTTATTTCAAGGCCTTACTTAGGATTTACTACAATGAGGGTTCAACATGGTGACACGTGCGTGCAAGTTTCAGACCAATTTCACCCACTTCCAGTTGAATCAAACCGATTTTATTGCTTTAATTCGCCAGATAGTTTATTGAATAAAGATATGCTTTGTTACTTCAGGCAATGATAAGCCACAATAGAAAGAGACTCGTTAGTAATGGCCTCAATAAAGCATGGATAAAATCTAACATACCATCTCCCCTGGAACCTACTTCAATCACTTAACATACAAAGCAAGTATAAGACATCATCTTGAAACAATGAAAGGGGGTTGGGGGTATAGATACAGCTCAAGAGTTTATTTTCTCACTGGATGTTTTCAATCTTAGAGCTAGTTTCTCCGTTTTCTACATTTGATTCCTGTTCCCAATTAACGCCTATTAACCTAACGACTTAACAACCTTTCCTTAATTCACCAGACCGCCAAGTGTTACTTATGTCTGCCTCAATGAAAAAATGGGTGCCAGATGAAACAAACGGCAGGCCTAAAAACTTTTTAGGGCCTTGAATAAAAAGCCTCCAGGGTCCAAACACTGAGGTTTGTGGTGAGATCAGAATCGCCTCTATACTCACTGTCCGTCGTGAAGTTTGAGATGAACCCAAACTCATCCAGAACTAGTATATCTGATCAATTCATCATGTCTGACCACAACCTCAGCTGTGGAGGCCCTGTTGTGAATGAAATGCCTCTTGCGCATCGCCGCGGACGGCTAGCACGAGGAGTCCTATCATCTCCGGTCAGAGCAAGGCCGGACTCCGACCGGATCAAATAAGATCACATGTAGTTTTTTTTTTTTTAGAGATATACACAGAAAACAGACAACCACACACACACACACCATTCACTCGGCCAAACACTCACCAAGCACGCACTCACTCACTCACACATCCGCACCACACAAAAGCATTCAAAACATGGAGCCGGCCACCGAGCACATCCGGGTTGACTTATACGCCGCATGGGCTCATGGGAAATTTATGCACAAAAAAAAAAACATGTCTATGTCGCCCTCATGTGGTGAAGAGACGTGAAGCCGTGTGAGACAAGACTGAGCTCTTTGCAAGACCTACTGTGGGGAGAAATGTATTGGAAATTGATGGCAAATAGCTAATGCTTGCTGTCAATAGCTAATCAATGCATTGTTAAAGTGCTGCCTTTAAAAGTGCAATTTCTTTAACAAGTTCTGTCCTGTCTGTCTGAACTACAGTGGTACAAATACAGAGTGGGCTGCCCACAAACCATATAGACAAGCCAAGACTGCCTGCTCCAACGGCAATATGACCCATGTCACTCAGATACAGAAGTTAAAACATAACAAACCTGATTATGCTGAGTCTAAATACCACAAACCACAGTTTAGACTACTTCAGACTCTATGCAAAGATTTGCTATCAGTGTGCAGTAAGCACAATGCCATCACCCTACAGCCTAACCGCTATATGTCTTCTGAGCCATAAGAACCAATGAGCATGTAGTGAAAAACAGGAATATTTCACACTGCATATATGTCGTCACAGTACTCAGAGGAGTCGGCCGTGTTAGCTCTTGTTAAAGCTGCATTTATGTCGACGGCAATTAGCTAATCTTGCATCCTGTGCCTAGTGGGGGTTGTAAGGGACTAATCTTGAATGGCATAATGAGATTTCAGCATCTACTACCACTACTGACTACTGCTAGGTGGCACATTGAGTCTAAGGCTCCCTCCCCAACAGCAATATGTTGGATGCTGCAAAGAAGCAGACATCTGTATATGAGAAGGTGTGTTGCTTTTAACAATGGACTACTGACTATAAGAAAAGGACCAGTGTGACTGGAGAGCAACAGTGGACCCTGGCCAGCCTGCCATGGAGGGGTCAAACGCAAAGAAAGTGAGTTCTCGCAAGTTGTTTCCTAACAGCTTCACTCCTGTCTGGGAGTGAAAGGTCACTGTCTGCTCTAGTGACCATCTGTCAGAGGTTTGGGTCAACAGAGCAGAGAATATCACAGGCTGTAAGGGGAAAGTTGGTTTATTTTGAACTCTATATACCCGATAGACTGCATATCCCTCTGGACATTTTGTGCACTATGGACCAAACAAATATGACTATCTGATTTCTTGCAGGATGCTGCCGGCTGGTTATCTGGAAGATTAGATTGATCAAGATTATTGAATGTAATGACCAGCAACTATTATAGTTATTATTATAGTCTGTATCAACTTGGGATCTTATACAACTACTTTAGCTGAGGTGAAGTGTGCAGTGTGTAGTGACACCAAAGTTAATCACTTTTTTCCATAAAGAAAACTTAAAGGTGAAAATCTGTCAAATATGAGATTTACTGTATTTTCTGTGTATATTTGATCCCTATGTGCTTGAACGTTGCATTGTATAGTCACTTGAATGCTCACTTTATTCTGTAATTATTCAGCTCACATCAGAAATCTGATGTAACCACAGGTGGCCTGTGGGTGCCTATACATGTGACACATCACTGTTGTCATGTGAACATATCTTAACTCCAATTTAGGTGATTTTCAAATAAACGTCAATCAAATAATTACATGATCCTCAGAGGGATGGGTAAATTCTACAACCCTTGGGCTTATGAAACCCTTTCAAAACCTCAAAAATGCAGGGTGGTCAAGCTTACAACAAGGCTGTTTGTCTTAGTTCCAGAAAAGCAGACATTTTGGAGACACAAGATTTTCATCTAACAGCAACAATATACTGATCTGTGGACTATGAGGCCAAAGAGAAACCAAGTTCATCCTCTGGCTGCCATCTGTCAGCTGCTTCAGACAGTAAAATCCAGTGCATGATGTGGCGTGTAAGTTGCTTCTAATGGTAAAATGACACCAAGTTGTGCACTAGTACATTACAGACCTGGCTGGTGACGATAAAATTCAGTGTCTCTGCAAGAGGGGGAGGAGAAGGATGAGACTCTATGAGATAACCTAGACTGGTCTGGCTGGCACGTATCCCAGCCTTGGCCCCGGCCGAAAACATGGCTCCCATCAGAGATCAGAGCCAGCCGCCCAATTTATCCCCCAGCTCCCAGCTCAGCACCCCGCAGGCCCGGGGGAGGCTTACGCAGGTGACAGAGATAGTAAACGGCACAATCCCAAACACACAGCTCTGATTGTTCTGATAAGATTGTTCAACATGATAGAGTATCCCGGGGCGGCTGGAGGATCTCACAATCAACTGTGGGACAAGTCCTACCTGAAATAGAGAGATAACTGGTGTCTTTGACTTTGCCTGGTCAGAGCCGTCACAACAACAGTCTGCCATCTGTTCCCTGCTTAACATGATGCTTTTCATCTCTGTTAAGGAAGACTTTGGCTATCTGGTGTCACATGGGTGTGGCGGAGTCTCTGTCTGACTGAGTTTCAGAGGGATGTTATGTTTCGCCAAGCCATGACAGCCAATGTTGTTATCATGACAAAATATACACTACCAGTCAAAAGTTTGGACACACGCATTTTCCTTTATTTTTACTATTTTTCACGTTTTAGAATAACAGTAAGGACATCACAACTATTAAATAACACAAAATGGAATTATGCAGTGACCAAACAAGTTAAACAAATCAAAACTATCTTATATTTTAGATGATTTAAAGTAGCTGCCTTTTACCTTGATGGAAAGGAAAAGGCTTGGGAAAGAAATTCATACATAGGCATCAACTTCACTATTTCTATTTGTCTAAAAACAAATTTCAAGTATTTAAGTAAAAGGCTTTAGATCAAAATGACTTTAAGATAATGAAAAACATAGTACATTCAATCAGGTGTGACTTTTGACTGGTAGTGTACACATAATGTGATTGATGATGGCATATATTTGATTTTCTTTGTGGATTCATTATTACTGGTAGCACTTTGCTCATGCTTTGCCAAAGACAATGCTTTGAAGGAACATCACTGTCGGCCAAACTCACATTACAGTCTTTGTGATGAGGTGATAGAGCCGTTACATCAGCTTTGTGTCCAGTATTAATAAACACAGCTCTCCTGCTTAAGCAGCGCAGCAGGTGCTGCCCTTTTTAGCTCTTATGTAATGATACCATCTGTCCACCAAGGTGAAGATCCATAGAAAGAAGCAAACAAACAAGTTTACTTGTCGACTAACAGGGTGTTTCATCTTTTTTTCTTTCCCCTTTTTTTAATTTCTCAGAGGCCAGGATTTGGACACCACAAAAAAGGTATCTTGGTGAATAGCAAATGCTGAACAACAATTTATAGTTTTATTCCAAAATTTTGACAATGAAATGTTACATTTTTCATTTAAATTATCATCAATATCACATGATAATTTTCGAACGAATTCAACTCATATTCGACTCATTGTTGATTGATATCATATTATCTATTAACCACAGAGATGTGACCAGGTCAACTTTGCTTAAGTCCCAAGTCAGTCTCAAGTCTTGAGGCACAAGTATCAAGTCAAGTCCCAAGTATTACCCAATCAAGTCCATGTCATTAATGTCAAGTCTCAAGTCAAGTCAGTTTAGTTTCAACTTCAATAAATTGAATAATTCCATACAAATTGAGAAAACAGAATTTAAATTCAATTGTCTGGTGGAACAAATCTCAATCTAAGTCATTTACACAAACACAAGAGTCATCAAAGTACAAGTCAAAGTCAAGTCCCAAGTCACCAGAACCCAAGTCAAGTCAAGTCTCAAATTTTCTATTCATGCATCAAGTCAAGTCTCCAGCAATCCCCCCAATTCCCCATCTCTGATTAACAACATAACAAAATAATATCATATAGACCAATCACTATTTGCCTGTAGAATAGGGTCCAAGTTATCTATTCAACAAAGACTTATTCGTTATTTTATTGGAACATTTATCAGAGTTAAACAGAGTTCAAAGGTCAGTGATGTCAGCTCCTCCGTGTCCCTCAGAGACCTCTGTCTGCCACCCGCCGCTGTCCCGCCATTCCACCATAGACTGCAGCAGTCAGGAAGTCTCTCAGCCCAGGAAACTGAACGGCTGCTCTGTGGAGACACCGAGCCACCAGGACCTGCACCGGGAGCTGCTGCTCAGCCACAAACGGTACTGCAGGTCAAACACCCCGAACACTTCTGACACATGATGACAGTGTAGCTGACCTGGGAAACAATGTAGAGAGCAGACGGTTGATTGGACAGTGAATGTGGCGTTTGTGTGACTGTAACTGTGATTATGACTGTGATTATAAGATAATGTCTTTCTATCTTTCTTATTAATAACACATTTCAGATTGTCAAAATAATTAAAAAGGGCTGTCTTGAAAATTTGAAAGCTGGGTTTGACATCACTCCGTTTCAGTTGATGAATATGGAATTTTCCAAACAACAAAAATAGATCAATAATGTATAGCACATCTTCATGAAAGTGTAAAAGTACATCAGACATGCAAAGAGATAAATTTACATTAAGTTTCTCAAAATGCAGAAGTACAACAGCAGTAAAAAAAACAAGTGTCCAATAGTTTCCCTATCAATGTTACAAAATGAGCGGTTATAATGAATCTCTCATTTGAATCTTGCTAGTGTTCATGTCCATCACAACTGCCAGTGGAATGTTCATCCAGATGATGTCATTGCCATGGTAACACATTCCTTCTGAGAGTCATGCACCAAATCAACTTTATCAAATATTCTATGGCAGCCGTTGCAGGTTTACCAGCCAAATGTCCATTCGAGAGTGTAGATTTGACTGGGAATGACCGTTCTGTCAATTCAAATATATCAAAATATCTATATATTTAAATATCTATGGACTGGGTCTACAGAGGCCTGCTGCTGGAGGAGAAGCCGGAGCTGAAGCGGGTGCTGGAGCAGCGGAGGCTGGAGCTGCACAGGGAGGAGGAGCTGGCACAGCAGCGCCCCTCCGACCTGGAGATGGAGCTCCGCAAGAGGCAGCAGAAGCTGCAAGAGGTCAGGACACTGCAGAGACAAATAGATACACAACAAACAAACTGAGAGACAGCTCACAAATTTATAGTAGGCCGAAAGCACAGGGGTCATAAAATGTCAGTGTTAGGGTTTGGCCGATATGGGTTTTTGAAGGCCGGTACTGATACCAAACTTTTTGTATCAAGGCTGCCAATAGCTGATATTTTCTGCTTATATTCAGTATCTTTGAATTTGACAATTTCTATGCCCAAAAACTCCAAAGTATTCAATGTTTACCCCAGAATTGTATTCTTGTCAGGGTGAAAAAGCCTCTGAAACAACATTTACACCATCATGGGACACTAAAACTCCATCCATTAAATCCATTAAAACCCAGACTAATGACATTCTTTTAGGGTTCACAGCTTGTTAAGGCAGGCTGACTCACCACACCTTTTCAATGGCAGGAGAAACTCTGGGATGCATTACTGCCTTTAAATGAAGAATGAATTCACAAACAAAACACAATTGAACAGTTTTTACAGGCTTTGCAGGTTTTACAGACAGTTTTTATGTAGCTGTAGTCAGGGAGGAACCTCCATCACATCGGCGGTGGATGATGCTGACTGGCTGATATGAGATACTTATAAGGATACGTTTGGTGATTTTGGAACTATATATAATTTGTCTCTTACATACCTCTAGCACTTAGAGACAATATTGGCTCCAGAGTCATCTGTCAGTTGAAACGGTGTACTCTGTTGCTAGGCCTCTTGCTGCTAACAAGAGGGTATGGGGTCTGTCATAATATCTCCAGGAAAGCCAGTCTGTTAATACCAACTGCTGTCTTTATATTCACAGCCAGGAAAGCAGCAGCACCGCACCATTTCCACTTAGTGGATGGTCTTCTACCAAACTCTAACCGGCTCCATGTGCAACTGTTTACAATCTGACCTGACCGTCCGCAAAACTAGATCACACCACCAGTAACGCACTTTCACCCCACAGCAGTCTGTGCTGCAGCAGAGAAAAATAGTTCAGTGATTTCCTGATTAGTGAAAGTGTGAGTAATGGTGGAATTGTGTCATGAAATCAGAGCTAATTTTTTTTAGATATTTTGACAAACCCTGTTTGGACTGCTTGTTAGCAGCAAGAGGCCTAGCAACAGGAGCTCGCTGTTTCAACCCACAGTTGACTCTGGAGTCAATATTCTCTGTGGGTCCAAGTACAACAGCTATATAAGACACAAATTATATATAGGTCAAAAATCACTGAACCTTTCCTTTAATGAAAGCCCAATATGCCTGATCTGCCTGATATATAAGCTGATGTATCAGTCTAACCCTTAGCCATGATATGCTGTATGATGATACTTGTGTGTTGTCTTGTCAGTATGAGCAGGAGGAGATCAGGCGGAGGGAGGACCAGCAGAAGATCCCAGAGTTTGTCCGTGTGAGGGACAACCTGCGACGCACACAGACATCGGAGCAGTGAGGCCTGAGGCTCCCAGCAGCCCCTGCAGCCTCTCACCACAGTGGCCCTGTCTTGATGCACACAGTCTTCTGAGTCACATGAAAAAAACACACATTACACAACCAACAGCTGGCTATGCATCTCTTAGTGGATATTTAATTGTGTTTTGAAATATCAGAAATTACACAAGATATCATGCATGCAGTACGCAATACTTATACCAAAAACACATAATCCATATGTAGAAATGGTTTCTTGAAACATTTCTTACATTTCTGTTTATGATAAGAGAGTGGAAGTGCCCATTTTTAATTGTAATTATCTGGGACGATGTTTGTTTGGGGCAATGTGTTGTTTGTTGTTGGGCATTTTTTATGTTTTTTATGATGACTCTAGAATGAACATTTTTTCCAAATCAACTTCTTATATTTCTTGGTTTACAGCAGCATGGAATTGTTTTTGCTATTTGTTTGTTTCTTGGAAGGGCCAAATCACTGAAGCGCAATTCTTTACATTCTCATTGGGCTACTATTATGGGATTGCTTAATAACAGAGACATTTTCTGGTCTCTATCAATGGAAATCCCAGCACAACATAATTCATCCCCCAGTGCACCGATTTACATGTTTGTTTATCTGTTTGTGTGCTGATGTTTGATTGTTAGTGTGTCTGCCGTGGAAATAAAGCTATTTATGGTTTGCAGAGATGCATTGTGGTGCTGGAGACAATTCAAAACTGAGAATCGATTTGCATGCAGCTCCATCTCTGCACACAGCTCCTCTCCCTAAGGGCTCACAAGGCTCTTTGACATGGATATGGGACTTTGTTTAATTAGCTGATCTTTTCATTCCATCACGGGACGAGCGGAGAAAGCAGGCCATCTGGAGGAGGCTTTTCAGGATGTATAGAAATACCCGAGGGCCTGGTTAAAACACTGGAGACATTTGGGATAGTCGGGATAGCCGGCCGAAAACAAACATTAAAAGTGTTGCTATTATGAAGATCACAACTGTGCCCATACTTAAAACAAACATATATTCCACAAATACGTCAGAACATGTCAAAATATACCAGTAGCCAAAAACGAATGTAAAACTGTATAGAAAATATATTTTTGCCTCTCAAAATAGGGCTTGAATGAATTCCATTGACCTATATCCAACATTTTTTGTTTTTTTGTTTGTTTGTTTTTATACATGTCTCTACATATCTCCACATTTTTTTATTTTTTTGGTTTTTGTTTTATTACTACTATTTATAGTACGGGTAAGGGAAGACCTGTTCACCACCACTAGCCAGCTGTCCCGGACTCTGTGTTTTACCAAAACTCCTCTCCCCCCCTCCGGCCATTCTTCTTTTATTCCCCTTTCTGATTACTAAAGCCCCTCAGTGCGTCGCGTGCTGTGTCAATATGCAGAGCGTGTCTGGAAACAGAGTAGCGTCGGACCAAACCACTTTGAACTAGGAGGGGGATCAGTCGAACTGAAGAAATTACCTGCCTCCTTCAGAGCTTATTTTTGTATAGAAATAATTTTTGAGGGATCGTACAAGAATGTAATATTACTTTTAATTAAATGAGAGCAACGTGTAGCAGCAAACAATTATTTTCAAAAACATAAATAGCCGTTCCCCCCTTCATCGATAAACTGGAGCGAGCTGAGACAGATGTCCCAAGCTCAAGCCTCGCATCTGACCGGAGAAAGTCACAACTCCTGCTGCCTGCTGAAGTGATGCTGAGCGTGTGAAGAGGAGAGGAGAGGACAGGATACACACTGGAAGGTACGTTCACAAGACTTACTGTAGGCGAACAACATGGTAGGCTACAGAGAAAACATTAGCAGCATCATTATTGACGCTAGGATGGATGTTTCAAACTTTGAGGCGAGAGATGCTGTTAAGTTGCTAACCATACTTTAAAGAAAGGCTATAACGATACAGCATAAAAGTTCAGTTGCATTAGGGTTGTGTGGTTCTACAAATGGAAACGCACTCAAAACACATTTCATTGTGATTGTTTATTAAATTTCACTCCTCTTGCTGCTTCACATTATTTCAGAAAAAGTTTATAGACGGCATTTGCAGCTGTAAGCATTTGCTGATTCATGAATTAACAACAGCAGGATTCAGGCTGTGGTTGAGTTTTGGCTAACTGAGTCACCTATTGACACTTGCAGAGGTTCAAGATTTACCATAAAAATGAAAGAAAAGAAAAGCCTGCCTCCACACTTTTTGCACAGGAACTCTATTGTCTGTGTGTAAAGGGCAACACGCTGGTTGGTGACAGTTGTTTGTATCTGTTGCAGCAGAATAAACACAAAAGTCCTAGACAGACATGCAGTGCTCCGGTGGTGCCGATAACAACACCTCTGTGTGACTTTGCTCCTGGGTTCTCCTGCTTCTTTTGTCACTGTGCCGGGTGAAAAGCTGCAGCCATTGAGAAAAGCCACATCCTGGTCATAGCTGTAGGGATGACCATCAGTGACCATTCAGCCTTAAAATGATGACTCAAAGGGACAAAGTGTCACGATCCCCCGGCCCTGCAGCTTTTGGAGAACAATGGAGCATCTCTTCTTGCCCTCTGTATTTACGTTGTCTTTGGGCTGTGACAGAGCTGGTGTGTCTGGCCAGCATATGGCCTCCACTGACTGGGAGCAGGCTGGTATGGTGCTTATTACCCCTGTATTGTCTCTGATGGAAAACTAAGACCTCTGCACCATGTAGCAGTTGTGATCTGAATGAAAGCTGACAAAGGAAAACAGGCTGCCAGTATTTAAGCAATGTTTTCGACTTAGGTTAGTGAATGCCACTGCGCAGTCTTGTCATCTTTGTGGCTTTTGAACTTTGTGTTTATGCTGTCACACCATCATGTGTGGAGCTTCCTTACTTAGCACTGCTTCAGCAAGCTATGATCTGACTGCAGTGACGTGCGTTGTAATACAACACTTCATTTTTTTCTCCCTCTCTCAGTGCTCCCCCACATTGATTCACTTTTCTTCCAGCAGCCCACATTGTGTACAGAATGGATCCATTTTGCTGAATGGATTTTGGCTTTTCATCAGACTCTGAAATAAGGCATACTGTAAAGTCGTTTGGTTTCTTCCATAGTATCAGCATTCACTTGAGAATCTTAATTACAGGCTTCGAACAGGCCTCGGTCTGGTTTCAGGCATCCCTCACTGTTTCCTAGGCTAGGCCGGTCCCCGTTGGTAATTCCAGGGCCGACCACAGTGGTAATGAGCACGGTGGTGGCGGCATTCCAGGAGATCACAACTCCAAAGGCTCATGGGAAAGGGTGGTGGGGAAGTCTGGGAGACAGTGAATCCACATCATAATCTCCTGACATAAACACCCACTTCCGTAGATGTTACGTTTGCACGGTCCGGTGAGCGGCGAGGATGGGTGGAACGGTCAGCTGCCGTCCCCGACACGTTCCTAGATAGTCGTCATTAGCAGTGATCACACAGGCTGCAATTAGCATGTTTTGACAACTGCAATTAAGTTATGTCTGTCGGTGGAGACTATGGTATCAGCAGTTACTTCTTCAGGAAATGGATTGCTATTCCTGTTATACTCAATCAAGAAAAGCATTGTTTTTTGCCCCACCAAACACCGTGTCACTCCCACGACTCTGATTCTTGTGAAAGCTATGGCAAACGGTGTCAACTTCTTGGCAACAAGTTGCAACTTTGACTGAGATCTGCTGTTTTACCCGAACCCACCCACTCACTCAGCCTAGACCTCCGACCACAGACATTGTGAAAGTCTTCAGAGAGTTATGGAGCGTAAGTGGGTAAATCCCACATTACCCTGCCTGTCTCTGATTACCGGGCTGAATTCCTGTTGACGTCTTTAGTTTTAGATTGCTGCAGTGCGGAGCCATGTGTCTGAGAGTATGGCCCGCTCCCTGTGCCGGCCCCTACCTTGCACACCAACTCAGCACTGTTCCTTTCCTCTCTCACTGCAGCCTTGTCTCAATATTGGTCCAGCGCTGACCCAACAACGCTGCTCGGCCGAAGCCAGAGGTGTCAGCAGATATTGCGACCACAGCAGATTACCGAGGCCGGTCGGTGGATACAGGGCCTTTGTTGCAGTGTGTTCACTAAGCACAGTGGAGCTGCCTGTTCCTCATTGTGCTGCTGTGTGCTCAAAGCTGCATCAGTCCACATGAGTTACTGTGCTGAAAGGGCCAGGCCTATGGGATCAACACAATAACATCCTGTCAAAGGAGGCTCTCATCCACACGGGCGCTGTGTCTTCCTGGTCCCTACAGGAAAAGGGCTGATACCCATCTCTAAACAGAGCATGAGACAGGACCTGAGGATTAGACACGGCCTTGCTAACACACATTTACTAATGTGGTGTGTGCGTGAGGATTAGAGCTGCAACTAACAATTATTTTCATTATCGATTCATCTATCAAGAATGTTTTAGATTAATCATTTAGTCTATAAAATGTCAAACATAATGACAAATACCCCGTCACCAGAGCTCAAGTGATTCTTAAAATTGCTTACTTGTCTTACTCTGTTTTAGTAGTCTGACCAACAGCCAAAAAAAAACCAAAGTATTCAATTTATAATGACATGAAACAGGAAAAAACAAGCAAATCTTAGCATTTGTGAAGTTGTAACCAGCAGACATTTGGTATTTTACTTGAAAAATGACTAAAACGATTAATCCTATTATCAAAATTATAATCGACTCATTTTCTGTCGATCGACTAATCAATTAATCGACTAATCGTTTCAGCGCTAGTGTGGATGTGTGTCCCCTTGCCTCAGATATATTGACTAATAAAGCATTGTTTACTGCTACTGAACTCGTTGACACACACTGAAGTAGTGTTTACATGATATGAATGCAGAGGACTGTGGCTGCTCCAACAGTTGTCTAATTTATTATTTGCGGGTTCATGAATGTGTGACACTGAAACAAGCCAAGCTAATGATATCCTCTAATCATGTTAGTGGCCATAAAGTCGACTCTTGTGATCTGCTGAAATGTTCCAGCAGAGGTTTCGGGTGATGGCAGACATGTGAGATCGAGAATACATTAATTGACCAAGACAAGGAGAAAATAAAGGCAGCATTTTCCAGAAAGTTCTCTCTTATCTGTAGGCGATTTCCCCAACCCAGCCTCAGACATCCTGACCTGATGAATTAGCCTCAACTTATGCTCAAACAGTATCTCCAATTTGTTGTTGTCATTGTTTGTCTTTTCTTGCTGTCGTCTCTCTCCCCGTTACACTTTTGTTTATCGTGAGTCAGATGTTCAGTGTAAAAAGCACAATGGAGCAGAGCGGGCCATAAACATGAATTGTGCTCTCCTGTGTTTGAATGTGTTGCGGTGAAATGGGCACAGGAGTCAGCAGGGACCTTGTGAGCCGATGCTGCGTGGACAAGCCCCGCATTGAGACATTCTTCCACTTCAAAGCCCCTGGAGGGTTTTCTGGACACTGGTTGAATGGGAGCCTAGGGAGGGGCGTGCGGGGGGAACAGGTGCAGTCCATGAGAGGGGTAATTCCCGCTGCCATCTGCTTTCTTTTTCGGGGTCCGGGCTCTTTAAACGCCCTCTGACACGCCTCATGGCGACACGCTCCCCTGGCCAGCCGCGCCGTGCCCCGTCACCATGGCACCCCGATTCGGATTAACCCCCGCACATGTGCCGAGTCAAGCGTGGGGGTCTGCTGTCTTTTGTGATGGAGGAGCAGTGAGCATGGGAGGGAGGGGGGAGAGGGAGAGCTGCATGGATAAGTGTGTGAAAGGACACTCGCCATTAATTCACTTCTGTTGAGGGAAGGAGCAGCAGCAAGCATGAGTGGAGTAATTTGGTAGGAAAAGAACAGGAGATTTTATCTAATTTTCACTCATCTGACCAAACTCTACTTATTTCCACAGGTATTTCTAAAACCCTTTGAAGAGACAGTCAAGATGACGGCCATTGAGAGTAAAGAGGAGATCAGTGACACTGACAGTGGGATTATCTTGCACTCTGGTAAGAAAACCATTACAAAAACACCCAATACATTATCAATACAGTGATACAGCATCTCACCTCCACAAACTTTAGGTACAGATTAAGGCTGAATATCAGTAAAAAAGGACCAAATATCAATAAAAAAGGTCCAAAGTAACAATATGGAACCTGGCAATGTTCAGTTAGCAAGACTTTATATCTTTGATCAGAGGAAAAAGTTGCTTGTCACAGATAATCTTGAATTTTACTTCATCTGAAAACAAATCCTAATCATTAACATCTCATAACCAGCCCACCTACAATTTTAACAGCCTTAAGCACTGATGGAGAAATTATGTAAAAAAAAAAGTTCACATGAATTCCAATCACAACATTTGGTGAAAATCACAATAAATTGATATTTTTTGTCTATTGTGCAGCCTTGGTTCAGATGCATCATGATCAGTGTGGAAAGGCTGCTATTGATTATGATGATGAAAGGTTGTGCTGATCTTCTCTGAATGTGCTGCAGGTCCAGACAGCCCCACATCCCCTGTGAAGGACCTGACCACCCACACCCGGGCCCTGAAGCTGAAGCACCAGTCCCTGGAGGACCGGCTGGAGCTCTGCCTGCTGGAGCTCAGGAAGCTCTGCATTAGAGAGGCGGTGAGCAACTCCGGGATGTTCAGCTGTTGCAAAGCATACAGTAGCAGATATTCTTCTGTATTTTGATTAGTTATAAGGAACATTGCAGTAGCTGTAGAAGAAGAGGTCGTTGTGTGTAGTAGTTGGAATTGAAACACTTCTGAGATGGCTGGGGCTCTGATTCTGGGCTTTGTCTTCACAGGAGCTGACTGGTAAACTGTCCTCAGACTATCCTCTGATGCCAGATGAGAAGCCACCTCAGGTTCGAAGGAGGATAGGGGCTGCCTTCAAGCTGGACGAAGGTCTGATCCACCAGAATGGAGAGGTACGGGCCACTGGCAGTTTTTACTGTATTACTGTATTATGTATCATCTCCATTTTTGGTGATAGTGAGTTGGCAGGAGACACTAAAATGTATGAGCTCAAACTAATGTAAGGACTTTGTCTTCATCCTAGAATTCAGAGTTGCAGGCGCTGGAAGCTGACCTGGCTCTCCAGCGGCAGATTTACGAGGCGGCCCGGCGGCTCTCCCTGGAGGGGAACCTCAGTAAACCGCAGAAGAAGAGCCGGCTGCAGCAGTGCAAGAGGGAGGAGAGGAAGGTGAAGGATCTGCAGGAGGCCGTGTTCCAGCACAGGATCAAGAGCGAGTGCAGCTCGCCGCGCATCACCATCCCAACCAACCAAAACAAAGGTGAGTGACGCTGCTGCCCCCTGCAGGCCAAACTGGGCTCTGCAACAGACCCATGAACGCTCATACATCACAGATAGTTGGGTTTGATGAAGGAGTCTGTTTTAAAATGTTGTCTTTCTGTTTTCAGATCTGTGCATGTCTGATGACAGCTCCCTGTCTGATGTGGTGGCTCTGGATGATGGTGCGTGGGTTTCTGACCGCCTATATTTATCTCAACTTTGAACTACTTTCATTACTCTATTATAGACATGTTTTGATAGAGATATGTATTAAATAGAGATTAGGCCTGTGCCGATATGAAAATTTCACAGGATGATTATCTTGACCAAAATAATCTCAATATACGATATTATCTTGCTAATTATTAAAAAGATGAAAACTTTAAAAACTGTACTGTGCTTCACTTTTTATCATATCAAACACAAGACATTTGACTTTTTTCGTAAAAAACAAAATTAAAAACAAATTGGTAGTCAACAGAGTACCACAAAAATACTCTGACAGTAACTCCGACAGTCACGCCTCACACTGACTATCTGATGTTCCCTGTGACCATCCATAGATGTGGACTCCTCCGGCCCTCTCTCTCCTCCGGTGCTGGGCACGTCCTGTTCAGACCCCCTCCAGCTGTCCCCCAGGTCCCTCCAGTCGCCCCAGCAGTCATCAGACCAGGTCAGCGTGGAGTACGAGCGCTCTCCCATCCAGAACTCTCCGTGGAAAGAGTCCAGTCTGGATCAGCCTTACCACAAGGCCTCAAAACCTCTCTCCGCTTGCAGCAGCAGATCAAGGTAGGAGTCCTCGAAGTCTGAAAACAGCCCATCGAACACCTAACGGTACTGCGTGTCTGACCGTATCCATCCTGTCTTTGTTGTGTGCAGTAGTCCAGTGGGAACCCCACTGTGTGCAGAGACCAGGATTCTTCCCTCCCAGTTCATCAAGAGCCTGGCGCTGCGTCACACACACTCCAGCAGCGCCCCCTCCACCCCAGAGCTGCATGTGCGCCGCCAGTACTCCCAGTCCTTCAGGTAAGAACTAATGTCAGATACACCAGTAGATTAGACAGAAGTAACACTTGGTGCTATTGTGGATTAATAAAAAATAGTGAGGTCCTTAGGTGCTCATTGGAAATAGGAGCCAAATCTGTAGAAAACTGGGAAACTAGCTTGAAGATTGAAAACCTCCAGTGAGAAAAAAGTTAACTCTTGAGCTGGATGCACAAAGTCCAAGGCTCTCTAAATCAAGTAAGAGAAGAGACTAAAAGCTTGAAATTTAAAAATTTATTTTTTTATAAATAATTTATTATTATAATATTAATTAATTTCATTTATAATTCTTTATTATCATGGCTTAGAGTCAACGCGTTTACTTTTTTCCTCACTGGAGGTTTTCAATCTTAGAGCTAGTGTCTCAGTTTTCCACACATCAGTAGATTAAGACCATAAGACCATATTTTATGCATTACGTACCGACTAACTTGTCACATTTTCTCCTCAGGCTTCCCAAAAGTAAGCCAGCTCCCGAGAACAACCGGGGGCGTGCCAGGTTGCCCCAGCGGCGCTGCCTGGCTGATTTCATGGTGCACTCCCCAGAATACTCCCCCCGCCGTCTGTACCAGTCCAGCTCTGAGGACAGCAGCTCTGAGCACTCCGTCTCCTCCTACACCAGCTCCCCCAGCAGGGACGGACCCACCGAGATCCCCAAGCTCTGCCCTCCGCCGTACGGATTCCACTTGGCAGCCCAGAATAAAGCGCTCTCCAGCTTCCCCGGTCCCGCCGCTTACAAGAACGCCAGCCCCGGCTACGGCAGGGCCATGGCGGAGGAATGCCCCCTCTCCCCTCAGGACCTGGACATGGGGAATCGCTACCTGTCCCCGCCTCCGCCTGTGGTCCGCAACCCCCAGCAGAGACAGTGGCAAGACGGGGCGTCCTCCCCCAGGAGAGTGCTGAAGCCCCCGCCTCCCTACACCAGGCTGGTGCGAACTCCCTCGCTGAAGGAGTATCCCAACCACGCCACCCGGCTGATGCCCAGGGAGATCGTGTCGGAGGAGCTGAAGTCCTGGCACCAGAGGAACCAGCTGCAGAAGTCGCGGTCCGGCTCCGTGGAACACCAGGGCTCCTACAGCGTCAAGAGCCCCACTTCACCCCACCTGCCCCCCTATAAACAGGTTGGTGTGCCTCAACGATGAACCTCACTACATGTAGATTACACCAAATAACCACTGTTTTTAATTGCATGTAAAAGCTGAATATAGGGCTGCAATTATTCAATCAATTTTCATTGATTTCTATTGATTATTTTTTCAATTGATTAATCATTTAGTCTATAAAATGTAAAAAATGACAAATGCCCATCACAAGTTAACAGAGTCCAAAGTGATTCTTAAATTTGCTTCATAGCTGCTGCCTAGTAGCCAAAAAATAAATAAATAAAAGTATTAATTTTACAATGATATGAAATCTTAGCATTCGTGAAGCTGTGACAAGCAAATGTTTGGTATTTTTACTTGATAAATGATTAAAACAGTAAATTATTAAAATGATAAACTATTAATTTCCTGATTAACAAAATTTGAATGGCTTAATTTTCTGTTGATTGACTAATCGATTAATTGACTAATCATTTCAGCACTAGTGGAATACTTACATATGTCACGTATGTTGTCATGTTACGTATGTTCTGAGAAATACCAAGTGACATAAAATACTGATAAACAGTATATCCATACAGTTTGAACAAGGTGATCATTGATTACATGACTTTGTTTCCAGGGTTCTGGCAGTGTGATTCTCCAGCGGGCGGCAGACGGGACCCCGGTCCAGTGGTTTGTTGAGGAAGACGCTGAAATAGTGAGCCAGGTGTAGCCGAGGAAGCCGAGGAAGCCTCCCTGCTGCAGTATGTTTAGTAGAATATACGTATATTCCTTCAAGCCAATGGACTCTCTGTGAGATTGTATGTGCGAAGAGGCGAGATGCTGTCCTTGACAGAAAGCAGAAAACTTGGACCTATTGGTACCACGATAAGCACATCTCACTCTTTCTTTAATTTAAAACTTTATGTAAGGTGGTATGCCAGTTTATTTATTTCTAAATTGATTTTTCTAAGGTTTCTGAGGTGAATTTGAGTTTCATAAAATTTCATAAATGTGTCACACAGATATCAAACACACTTGCTGTAGTTTCCAGGATCTGTTTGTGGCTCGCACACATTTTGCACATTAAGTTCACCTAGTTTTCAAATGTTCCAAAAGTTTTGCCATTCCTAATATAATTCTTTTAATGCTATATTTATCTATTATTTAAAGTTTTCCCCTTGTAGCATAGAGAGCTGTCACTAAAATTCTTAATATACTTTTTAAAATGCATTGCTCTCTTTTTCCTATATATATAATTAAAACTGTAGAGCCATGACAATGTGAAGTAAGCTGAATCTTAACCATTGCTATTAATTCTTATTAATCCCTGATGCCTTTAATAGTGAAGCGGTTTGTTGGTTTTCACTGCAGTATGGTGTTGTGTTACTAACCAAGTGATTGTATCAGTTTTGATATTGTTTGTATATTTATAATAAAAAAAACTTTTTTATGACTCAATATTGAGTTTGTGGTATGGTTCTTAGTGAAGCTTCTAGCAAGTTCAAGGTAATTTGTGAGATAGAAGAAGAAGTATTTCAAAACACATGAACAACCAAAAGTGTTACATCAAAATGAATTGTATTCATATACAAAGATGCCGGATTGACAGGTATTTCAGTTTATCTACACACTTTTTACAGTATAGTCACAGATAATTCAACCATTGTTAAGCCAAACATGTTATTGGATGACTCAGTTCTGTCCCACACAGATACAGCGATGCCCTGCTAACTTTATATTCCAGAAAAACAGATTATTGCTACAGTGGACGACCGTGAATCTTCCATAAGAAGTAAGTCAGTGTAACGACACAGAGAAGCACCAGGAGGTACATGAGGGGGAGAAGCCAGCGGCAGCCGTTCAGCCAGTGAGCCAGAGGGTGTTGTCTCAGCAACGATCCACACCTGAGGAGAGCAGTCACACATGTTTAGCAAAAGAAATGATCATCATTATTATCACTACACCTTTTAAAAATACACTTACCTGCCTACAGAAAACTGCCGGTAAAGGTGTGAAGCCTTTTTATCCTTGTCTGCCCTTTTCTTTGACAGTGCAGCTTTGCCCTTGTGTCTGTGTCGCAAAGTATCCAGAGGGGAACTGAAAAAAACACAAATTCCCTATACTTTAGCCTACATACAACATCCTGATGCAATATCATGCAGAGTGAAGTCCATGAACAGTGATTTAATGCAGTACTTTTTTTTTTGGCCTGCCACCACCCAGCCTCTTTGGAGGTCAACTTTGTTTTTAATTACAGTTGTAATTAACAAAACATTGTAGTGAAGCCTCCCTGAGGGAAGGATATAACAAAACAAAACAAAAATAAATAAATAAACATCTAATAGAAGATACAGCAGACTAATATTGGTGATAAGCAACCGGAGTGGACAGACGTGGACAGACATAGACAGACGTAGACCGGACACAGATTGATGAGGAGTATGCAGTACTTCTTGTTTTGTATCTTCTTGACGGTCACTTCCTTTAGAGGGGCAGTGGGACGCTCTGGGTCTGGGATGGGAGAGCGGTCCAGCGGAGGCTGAACAGCTGAAGCTTCTGACGCCGTATCGTCTGGATTGAGGAGTGGCCTTTAACAAGAGGAAAAGCACTATGGGTTAATGCACACGTTGATTCAAAACTTCAAGGCAGAAATGTTGAGTCTCTGCATTACCTGTCATCCTTGGTCATGACTGAGCAGCTGGACTCTGAGCTCGGGGTCGGGGACGGGGGCGGGGCGAAAGCCTTCTTGTTGCAGCTCTCTACCTGCTTCCTCAAGGCTTGTTTTCTCATCTCCTGGAGAGACGAAAAGACCAGACCGACACCCGTTTCGATATTTAGATAATCACAATTTGAGAAGAAAAAGGGAAACTAATCAAAGGAAACTTTCTTACCGGGGTGTGGTTGGAGATTAATGATATGCTGACCCTATGACGAAGATTGTGCTAATAGAGAAAACGGAGGGAAGAACACACAGAAGTGACAGATTGAAGTGATGGAGAAGAGATTAGATGGTACAATAGGCCAAATATCTGCATACCTGCTGGGAGTTTTTCTTGTCCTTATTGGCTTCAATTTCCTCTGCGTCTACAATGAGAGATCCAGTGGTCAGCCAAGTGGAATAACAGCAGAGCAACATAAACGCCACGAGAGCCTTAGAACACATTATGAACCTGGCGAGACTCTGAGCTCGATGAGGCTCCTGCGGGAGTTGTGCTGGATCAGCTTCTTGGTCTCCTCCAGCTCTGCTACGTCTCTGTCGTGTCGTCTCTTCAGATTCTCCACGTGAGCCACCATGAGCTCCACGGCCCGGCTCACACGCGCCTCCTGTCACACAGACGACACTCACTGAGTATGCTGACTGACAGTGTAGAGTGTCCTAATCAAGTAGAAGTACTGTGACTTTGCTGATGTTTTACTTAAGTAGAAGTAAAAGTATTATGTAAAGATCTACTTAAGTAAAAGTAAAAAGTAGTTAGTTTAAAATGTACTCAGAGTAAAAGTTAATAGAATTCAAACATAAAGAAGAGCAATGGAACAATAAGCCTATACTGCACCTGGTGCACCGCTCCTAACACCTCAGCTGTGTTGGAGATTCGTTCCACAGTCCCACCAAGGATGTCCAGACACAACTCCAGCCTCTGGAGGACATTGCTGCGCTTACTGTCCAGACACATGGCCCTCATTGTCTGTAAACACACACACACACACACACACACACACACAAGCACGCACATGGTTTCACTGCCCTCTGATGCCGTCATTTCCTTCAGCTCATCAGCCAGAGGTCTTGCCTTTCTGCCTGTCAATCAGGGTTAGGGTCATTGATGAACTGAATTGAGAATGCATGGTAAATTCAATTCCTGGAGATGGAGTTGGAATTGGAATTGGAATTGGAATGACAGGAAACAGAATTTAATTTCATAAAATTCTATGAAATTCCACTAATAGAGTTTGTCTTGACTTGCTAAACATTAAAAATCAAACACTATGAATCAATTAAGACAGTTAAACAAATCAAATACATTCAGTCATAATGTATGCATTACGATTACATGTTCAAATGCCACCTGAGAGGTACCTTTAACATTTTATGATATTCAGTCTTGATAATATAGAACACTACGTGTAATCTCAGATATGTGGTAAGAAAAAACAAAAAAAACATGGAATTGCACAGAATTTCATTGAATTAAATTCAACTTTATGAAATTCCAATTCAATTCCAATTCTGTTTCCTGTAGTTTTTTTTCAAATTCCAATTCCAATTCCTCAGTTGAATTGGAACTGATGAGTTAATTCATAAATTGATCCCCAGCCCTGCTGTCACTGCCCCTCTCCCTGCTTCACCTCCAGCGTCTCCCTGCCCCTGGTCAGCTCCAGCTGGATGTTCTCCTCGGCCAGGTTGCGGGCGTGCTCCTCGGCCTGCAGCCTCTGCTTCAGGGTGTACTGGTCGCAGCGGAAGGCCAGGGCGATCTGAGAGAAGGCAGTCTGGGAGGAGGAGAACAGATAGCTGGAATTAGAAAAGCATAAGTAACAGCAGCTAATCCCAATACATCATGGTAGATGAGAAGTGGAAATTTGAAGCCTTACCTCCAGATCCTCCTCTGACATCTCTACACTGTCAGGACAAAAAGAGGATTGAAAGGTCAAATCAGATCAGGTAAAGTAACTATGACAACATGCATGGCAGTCAAAACTTGCTTTCCATCACCTGTTGAGGCCCACACGCTCTATGATGGATAGTTCACTCCAAGTTGGGACTGGCTGCTCCTCTTGACTGGTCTCTATGAAAGAGATACTGCCCAGTTTAACTTCTGTTTTGGTTGTTGGTAGTTGTATGAAATGTTTCAGCTATATTAAAGTGAGACCAGTAGCTGTACCTTCTTCGCTGTCTTCACTGCCTGCCATTGTGAACTGAATGTCAATGTTTGGTGTCTCTGCATCAGGCTGAAGGAACAGTTCAGAAACATTACCTCTGGAATTGAATGATACTGTCACAAAATGATTCAAATGTGAAATGAAATTAAAGTGTTTAATGGATTAGTTCAGGAACAAGAGTAAAGCAGTTGGTTGAATCTTTGACTCACCTGAACGCTCATAACACCAGCTGGCGGCTCTCCGACAGAATAATCCCAAAGGCTTTATCCAGGTAAGAGCATTTTAAAATATTCAAAATCTCTCCGCAATCAACCTTCCGTGAATCAGTGTTGCTGAAAACGTAAACACATCTCCACAAGTTCCTGTCTGATTTTGACTGTGTTTTGCCCGTCTGCCATCTTCCAGGCAAGGACTGAGACAACAGATAATCCTATTAAGAGATCCACAGTCAGAGGAACAAGACTAGGATAACCGCCCTAAGAAGCTCAGGGGTTGCTTTGGCTCGCCCTCTCGCTGTGCAGGTGTGAAGTGTGTTTACAGCAGATACTAGGGCTGTCCCAAAGGAAATCAGTCTTGGATCAAATGTGCACCCCCTCCAGTTAAAAAGGGGTACACACCACATCACCCCCAGACTGTCCTCTGAAAAAACAGGAAAAATTAAGATCCTGTTACACCTTATTGAATATTAACAGGCATAGCAAATGTTTTGCTGTCTCATGTTTAAGTTAGTTGGTGAATGAGTGCTTTAAAGCTTCATTTAAGAGAACTCAGACATTTCAAATGGTTATATTCTGGATCCATGCCATTTAATTGATTCAAGAGTAAAAAATGGACTAGTTAAAGGAATTCAAACTCAGACAGAAGGTCAACTGTTTGGATTTCAAAACGCCAGAGCATGACATCTTGTCCGTAGGAAATAGGCCAGGGTCAAGGCTGTGTCACTGAGTCAGTTTGTGTGTTGACGTGCTGGTGGGAAAGTCCGGTACCCAGGACTTCCAAGTCAGCTGCTAAACAGCGTTGCATTCATGTGCCATTTTGTCAGAAAATCAAACCCGGAAGACATACAGTAAACAGACGTGCTGCAGCTGAAGCAAATTTGACGAACTTCATTCACACAAATGTTGGGTTAGTCTGGCCAACCACAAACTTGTAATAAAGGAGCATCTTATGCGTTTTCTTACTGTGGACTGACACAAAACTATTTTTCACCTTGTTAAGGTTAAGGTCACCATTGCATCAGAAACTCAGGCAGCAAACTTTTCTCAGTTTCTGACTTTGGAGGGTGCTCGTTAAATTTCAAAGTAGGAAATTAATTTTTCCGATACCTCCCATGGCACATGAACGCACCATTGGCCTTCAGTACTGAATTTGGATGCTCAATAAACATTAACCATGAATCGAAATGTGAAGTTTTCATAACTATGAAAGCTAAGGTTTCAAACTATGCATGTAAAGAAACTTAACAGGGAAAACAAAAACCAAACAGTCAATATTGGAGTATATCCACATTTTTATTTGTAGAAAAGCTGTGCAATTTAGTAGAGGCGCTGGGGTTTTCCCATGGTGCTCTTGATGTAGAGGGCGCGCACATTCTGCCAATTCTTCTTCAGCAAAGACACCAGGAAGTTCACAGCAAGGTGGATGTTGTACACCAGCTCGTCCTCCGTCATCTTCACGTGTCCCACAGCCACGGCCAGACAAAGCACCTACAACACAGGGAACAAGGTCAACATATAGTTCAGTGTGGGGCTGCAACTAACGGTTGTTTTCATTATTCCGATTAACCATTTAGTATACAAAAACGTCAAAAATAATGACAAATGCCCATCACAAGTTACCAGAGCCCAAAGTGATGTCTTAAAATTACTTAGTCTGACCGGCAGCCGGAAAAACCCTATCGTACAGATTTTATAATAATAAAAAAACAAGAGAAAAGCAAACAAATCTCATGTGGCCAGCTGTATCAATTAGTAACATGCCCCCCCCCCAAATGCAAGTATTGCTGAGCGTACCTTCTTCATCTGGAATTTGATGGTGGATTTGACCTCGTCCACCTTGGTGTTCAGGTTCTCGTTGTGGGTGAGCAGGGAGGGGAACTTGCCGGCCTTGTTGAGCCCGGGGCCGAGGATACGAGGGATCTGCTTGATCAGAGACTCGGAGGCCAGGAAGGCATCGTACTTCTTGGCTACAGGACAGAATAACACAAGATAAACATTAAGGCCCTATAAACAATGTGCAGCACATCACATCTCTGATAATCTGTTTGCTGTAATTAGGTGTCTTATAAGAAAGGGTGGAAGTAACCAATTACAATTACTCTTACTGAATAGCTTTTTTTGTGAAATTGTACCGTGTATTTTTTGAAATCTGTAAATAAAAGTATTGCATTTTGCTACATTTGAATCACATCCATTACAGAGTATAAATTTTGCAAGCTCTGCAAGCATTGCATTAGAAACTGGCCGGTCATAAACCGGCCAAATGTGGAGCCATTCACAGTGTGTAAAGTAATCTGGTTATACTGTATTTTGTTATGTTTTTCCCAATTTAAAGAATCTAGTTTGAACTCTGTCCTCTCATCATTTTAGAAATGCATGGAAAACATCACATCTAACAATGTTGTCTTTTGTAAAAAGTAAGTGACTTTTACTTAAATCAACCACAAGCATATTTTACACGGGTACGTTTACTTCTCAAATTCCAACAAAGTAACAGCACTTCTACTTAGAACATTAGAATAGGACATTCTGGTACTTTTTCCACCCGTTTACAAGTCACAATACAAATCAAGTTCCTACCGAGCTTCTTGACCAGCTTCTTGTTCTTGTTGAGCTTCTTCAGAGCCTCGATGTCCATGTGGGGAAGCTCTGCAGCTTTGGCCTCGTCACAGTGCTGCTGGTCTCCCAGGACGCACACGGAGAACTTGGGCCTGGGAAGAGTCTTCAGCCTGCACAAGAAAAAACACAGCGGTTAGCGGTGCTGCCGAAAGGTCCGCTTCAACCCCTGATTTTACTGTAACATAAAAAAGGCCTTACCCACACCGCCAACATGGACGATTTCCAGTCGACCTCATTAAGTTTAAATTGGTCGGCTTGGTGGCGTGAGCTTTGCAGCTCAGCCACCGTTAGCCTTCCCTCATGTTTTAAGACCCAGGGTAGGGGTCCGTCTGCTTCGCCTTCCCAAAAAGAGTCGGCTCGGTCAGACTACCCAGAGTACTTCTCCATGTCTGCTCCTGGCCTGTCTGGGACTCGTTTCTGTTCTGTCTATATGAGGCTACTTGCCATTTCATAACTTCATATTATCATAATCAGACAGGGCTGGAAACACACAGGGAAAAGGTTGGGTGAGACAGTAAAAGGCCGAACCTGACAGTGCCAGAGAAACGCTTGTCCTTCTGGGGATCGTAGTTCTTCAAGCTGATCTGCAGCTCCACCGTCTCCACAAACCTGAGAAGACACAGCAGTTAGGCGTCATGTCCAACAATTTATGATGATGGGGAAACGGTTATAGATTTGGGGAAAGTAGTGATATTAGCTTACTTCCTAGGCTTGGCCAGGGAGTTTTGCTGGACCTCCTTCACAGCTTCGTACAACGTATCCCTCGAGACTTTACTGTAAAATAAAATGACAATAGGAAAAAAAAATTACACCTTTAATGAAGGAAATTCATGTATAAATCCTGTTCATCTGTGCATGTTGCTCTGTGATGGGGAATAACTGTCAAATCGCAAAAGAGACCAAAAAGATTGAACCTAACGTTAACTTAAATAGTTGATAACTACTTCTGATATTGGACTGTTACGTAAAAAGTGTTTTTAAACGGTCGATGATATCGGATTATATCTCAGAAAAGTAACGTTGTATTCGAGACCGGCGCTGAACCGGTCGCATATGTAACGTTAACAGCTAATTCTGAAAACTGGGGTCGTATAATGAAACTACGACAGACAATAACAAGCAACTACAACTTCTTTAAGTGAAATAATCCCCGTGTAAATGTGTAGAACTGTTTTTTAAAGCATATTTATTGGCCAAGGTCTCCCTAACCTCATTTTTCCTGCTCGTCCCTCTCGTCTCGCTACGGTGAAAAAGGAAGTACGGCAGGAAGTTACGCCAAATAAAGACTGCCTGGCAATGGCGTCATCAAAAGTGCGCCAGAACTGCATTTCGATATGATAGTGGGACAAAATGTAGGCTATTAGATTACTCCTTATTCATCCAGAATTTAAAATATCCAGATGGATTTTGGAATATACTTCCCAATTTCATATTTAAGAAACTTGCATTCTTACTGCAGTCGATACCAAATAAGGCGTTAGCTACTTATTGGTCTTAATTAAACAAACATAACTTCTCACCTCACCATGTTTCATTTGGATCAATACTGACAAACACAGAAATAACTATTTATTTTCCCATAATTGGTACAGTGATTATATTCTGTAAGTCAATTATTGGATAACTATGGCCATTTGTACACTTACAATCAATTTACTAAGAAATTAGTCATCGAATAACTTAGGGCAGGTCACATTCAGTGACTTTGATAATATTACAATAAATGGCTTAAATATTTTGAATGAGAAATTTAACAATCACCTTATTTGAGAGATAATCAACAGAAAGTTTGTCTCTGCAGTTATATGTCAGTTATATGTGTGTAAATCTGAAAGAGAACATGTATTCAATTTTATCTTTGTAATAATCCCATGTCCAAATATATTGCTTATGTAAATGCAGACTGCAGATTTTGTACAATGGAACCAGAAACTATTGAACACCTAGGCCTATTTGTAATTGTATTTATAGTGAACAAATATCCCTGGATAACAAAATGGGTTCCCATATTGACATCTCACTCTTTGACATCATGTTTTATTTTTCAGATCCAGATCCAACTTACTAATATTTAGTAAACATGTTTCATGAACAGAAAACCTCGTTTTCATTCATTTTTAATTGACTTAGAAATCTATTTGGAACTATTGCTGGCATGAAGAGTAAACATGACATCTAACTAACTTCCTTCCACTGAAACAACTCCCTCTGGCAATATGTTTGTGTTGCTTTTTTTGTTGTTTGTTTTGATTGTTGTCTTTGTTTTTGTTCTTGTATGACCTCAACAACTATCTAACAAAGGATTAAAAAAAAAACTACATTTCAAGTTCAAAGAAAGGAACAGAGCAATGTAACCAAATCAGTGTTTCTAAAAGAAATATACACAAATAACACACGTTAACACTTGCAAAGGAATATAAGCCAGAACCCATCCTGCATCATCGCACTAGGATATGATAATTCCTTACGTTTATATTTTAGGCAGATGCTTTTATCCAGAGCAACTTACAGAGAGTGTAGCAGTAGAATAAGCTTAAATTCCCACAATAACAAATTTTCAAGTAACCAAAAGTAAGGAATGCAAAGATCAGGGTGATTCATGTGACTATGGAATGGCCAAGTAAGAGCAATGAAAATTAGAATTAGAGCTAAGGAGAGAGATAGAGGGGAATTTCTTTTTTTACAGTGAGTAGAGAGGGGATATCATTCAGTGTGAAGAGAGTGACACGATGTACTTTTTCAAGAGATTCTTTCCCCTAAATTAAAGTTTAGAAATGACCAAAAGGTAGACACAAGCATTTATTATTTCAAAAGTTTATTAAAGTGCTCTAGGTCCGATGAAACTTCATGTGTGTGTGATTCTTTTCAAAGCGGCTTGAAGGGATTTCTTGAGGAAAGTCTCATTTAAAGCCAAGCAGCCGGACAGGGAGTGCTTGTGTGCAGCGGTCACCTGGAAAAATAGATTAATATATATGCAGAATAATGATTTCAAAAATAATCTTTCACCCACTGTTCAGCAATTGTACTCGATACAAATCAAAAACTTACATGACTGTTATATTTGGTGAGGACTGTTAGCATCATTTTTGCAAACTTCATGGATTTTGTGAATTGCGGAGCCTGGCTGACAAGATGTTCAGTGAAGTGTGTGAAGAGTTCTTCATTCAACTCAGGCTGAAAAGAAACAACCAAACATGGACAACAAATAAATGGAGAAACTTAATTTTAAATGACAATATAGACTAATTTTGACTGAATTTATACATTTGTCTTACCTTGGAGTCCAGCAGGCTGTGGATAATGGAGAGCACTGCCTCACTCCACACAATTCTGAATGTCATTCTGTGTGGAAAAACATGATTGCATCAACAACATACCATAACAATTCATCACCATTTGTGCTTCCTTAGACTTTAAACAGCAGTTATAGTGAATTAATTTACTCACTGAAGCACCAGCAGTCTGTAGTGAGGCTCCAGACAGTCTCCTATCAGTCTGTTCAGCAACTCAGCTTGTGGATTCCCTGAACAGAAAACAGTAGAGTTTAAAATGGAAGATCATCGCTCATCAGGGTGGAGCAGTGATTTGACAGAACAAAGACCCAGGTTCAACCTTCCATGACACCAAGCATCCGCCCTATTCAAAGGAACAGTTCACCCAAAAATGAAAATTTGGTCATTATCTACTCACCCTCATGTCAGTCAAAACACTGGTGAAGCTCCATGTCACCCTTCTCCAAGACAGCAGAAATCAATGTTAACTGGTTCTTTAGAGTTCCCAAAAAGGGCAAAATATTACCATGAAATTACTTCAGTAAGGAAGAGAAGAAAAAACACAGACCTATGTAGTTGAGGTGCTGGCTTGCAGGTTCTAAACATCAAAAGAAGGGAGAAGCCGCACACTCGTAACTCCGATGCGAAAGTTTTAATTTAATCGACGTTTCGGCACATAATGCCTTCTTCAGGATAAAGCATAAAATTACTTCAAACAGTGCAATCGTTTGGCTTCAGAACACTTAGATTATGCTGCACAAATTGATTGAAGTAATTTTATGGTCTTTGTTTGCCCTTGTTGGAACAATAAAGAACCAGTTCCCGGCCACTTTTGCTGTTTTGGAGAAGGCTGATATAGAGGTGCGCTAGCAAACTAAAAAAAAAAGTCCTTTTTGGGTGAACTATTCCTTTAAGTATCCTTGAACAAGGCACTGAATCCCTGCCAGCTCAGAAGGTTGGTTAATTAATAGTTGCACCCAATCATAGCTCAGGCTTTCTCTCACCTATGTTTTTCTCCTCTAGGACAGGTCCGATTAAAGCATGGCAGGTCGGTCTGGGATAGCGGCTGCAGAGTGATGTCACCGCTGTGACGAGGCACCTGGAGGCCGGTTCAGAGAGGGACCGGACCTGCGTGTACAGCAGTATGAAGCCTCGTCAGTATCGAACACAGTGATACATTTTGCGTCCTTTTAAGTATTCTGTGAGGTACCTTTCCCAGCAGGAGGCTCTTGATGAGTGTGGCTGCTGCGCTGTAGCTCAGGTCGGGGGAGAGAGCCAGAAGACTGCTGCACAGTTTAGGCAAAGTCTGTTCTGGGATGTCGGGCAAACTCAGCATGCTGCACAACACCTCCACCTGAACAGGAGAGTCAAAGACTGAGATCAGTTCCATCACATTAGGTCAGAGAGTGAATTTAGACAATGTGTAGTTAAGCCAAGCTATCTGCCTATAAGCAGCTGTAAAGCACACCTAGCTCTGCTTTATGGGAAACGTAATATGATGCTAAGCCAGTGTGCTGACCAGGGAGGTAGTTAACCATCTTTCTTACCTTTTTTATTCTGATGTACACTGCTCCAATTAATGTTTTCAGACAGTAGACAGATGTTGGTACCGATGGCCATAATACTGTGTTCTTTATATAATAATAGAAAAACCCCCCAAAAATCAGCTATATAATTCAAGAACTTACTTGGGCAGGGTCACAGTCATTCAGCACTTTGAACACATCTGTGGCGCTCTGGTCCCACTGAAAACAAACAACAATAGATTCAAGTAGAACCAGTGTCAGTTCCGGTCGGTGCCAACTGTGCTGCCAAGAAGAAAAAAAAAATGTTTGGTCTTACCTCTGTCTGACTTTCCAGCAACTCTTTGATTTGTGGAATAGAGACCTGAAATAACAAAATATATGATCCTTTGTTATTTAAGATTGAAGACCAATATAACATCAGTTAAAGAAAATCAGGTCAAATACCACCAGCCACTCGCCATTTGCTGTTAAGTTTGTCTATCAGCCACGTTAGACGGTAAACAACCATCATTTGGAAATCCTATTCTTGGTTGGTAAAATTGGGAATTTCGGGATGTACTGTAGACAAAAAAAATTGATTTGATTCTCTTTACCTTCATGTGTTCAGACAGAGCATCACACAGATCATCTGCCGCTGGCTTCAGCTCTTCAGGAGACACCTCTGTGTGCACATCACCTAATCTTCCTGATGTCTCCTCTCTCACACCCCGTTCCTCTGCGGCGGGACGCTCACCGACCCCCTCCACAGGAGAGGAATCCACCTTTATCCGTTTACTCTGCTGTCCAGTTTCCTCAGCATCTGAGTCCGGAGCCACGAAGCTGCTCTTCCTTTTCCTCTGTGTCCCCAGCAGCCCCGATGCTCCCTGAGACGCAGATGCTGCTTTTTGGCCGCTGAAGCACTCGGCCCATCCTCCTGCCCGACCGGCACCGACCAAACGCTCAGACAGCGTGTTCAGTCTCTGGCTGCACAGTGGAGAGTACAGGGGTTTCTCACCGGGGGCCCCTAGGTCTCTTTCTAGCTGTCGAACCAGAGCGGTGACCCAGGGGTTTGGACACGGCTCCCGGCCGAGGCACTCGAGCAGATGAAGCACGCCGGTCCGAGGAAGAGCTGAGCTGACCAGATGGATGAAGGACAGCAGGTTCTGCTTGAATGATGCTGGAAACAGGCACACCAGGGGTTTACTGGAGGAAAGAGCAAAGGGGGTGGAATTTAATTTAAATAGGACACCACTGTGTGGAAGTTTAGTAGACATCCATGTCTTAGCTTAGTACATATGGACTTCTCTGGTGCATATTTTGGATATTTATAATAGGGCTGCTAAGAATTATTTTCATTGTCGATTACCATTTAGTCTATAAAATGTCAAAAAATGACAAATTCCCCATCACAAGTTACCAGAGTCCAAAATGATGTCTTAAAATTGCTTACTTTGACCAGTAGCTAAAAAACACCCTTAAGTATTCATATAATGATATGAAACTGACAAAAACAAACAAATCTTTATTTGTGAAGCAGTAACCGCAAATGTTTGGTATTTTTACTTGATAAATGACAAAAGAGTGTCACATTATCAAAACAACAGATCAATGTTCTGTGATGGACATATCAACTAATCGTTTCAGCATCGTTTTGATCCAAGGCTGTGTGTGTATCGTTTAAATTTGTAATAATGCATTTACTGCTTAGTCTAAAATTGGGCTATACATAGACAACAAGATCCTGGGCTATGTGAGAGCTAAAGCATCTTTTTGTCTATTGCATTTCACTGGCATACACGCCACATTGAAAGGAAGTCTACTGCTCAGTGGAATTGTTAACTGTGGTCAGAGCCAGCAGACTGTAATGACATTTAGAGAGCAAAGCTTTCCATAAAGCTGCAATATGTAAGACAAACTCCAGCTGAAAACACGGAAATATAGGTCTGTCCCTCAAAGAATCAGTGCTGTCGCTGTACAGAGGCTTGTACTACCAAGTACACTGCAAAATGTAACCACGTTATTTCATGTAAACATCATGCTGTGATGTATACACGGTTTATTTACACTGTCAGCGGCTGGGTCTCGGTCTCTGGGCAGAGCTCCTCCTGGCAGAGAGTTAGCATGAAGCTGTGCAGTGACAGCCGAGGGTCGGACCGCTGCTGCCGCTGGAAGACGGACAGAGCTCTGCGGGAACCGGAGGCTCCGGACAGCAGAGACCGAACCAGCAGCTTGGTCTGCCCGTCAAACCGGCTCAGAAACATGGAGTCCAGGTTCAGGAACATGCTGGAGTCCGGGGTCCAGTTACAACACGGGAGTCTCCGAGCCCGACGTCAGGGTCAGACCCAGTTTCATCTTTTTCTAGTCACGCTGCTCCCAAGCCCGCCAGTTTTGTTTACATTTTCTTCTTCGTGAACTTATTGGTAGTTCTTCACATCGCCGCCTAGTGGTAGCACAGATACCAAATCCCACATTCTAGCCTTCAAAAGCGTCTTAAGTACCAATTTGTAGCTGTAAAAGTCAATGAAGAGCAAGACAACCCCTTTCAATGAGACAAAGTGTGAAACAATGTTTATTTTCTTTGTGTATGAATACAACTTCTTGTTATAAAAGAATAAAATCTTGACATTTTATGTTAATCATGCCAAAACTAGGAGAGAGTATCAACTGAAGTAAGCATCTAAAGTAATGACATTAGGAAGATGGGGTACAATACACTTTTTATCTGGAGAATTAAAAATGCCATCCACATACACTTTTAAAACATCAAAATAGTGCAAACTGGCAGGACAGACTTTGTAGAGTCAGCCAGATTAATCCAACAATAGCAAAACTATGGGGGCCACTAAGATTAACAATCTGCAACATGCATGAACCATCATGGCCAAAAGAGAGGGGGGAAAAAAACTCTGTTTAACCAGAAAGCCCCAGGTAAATACCAGCTCCTCAGGCATAGAAATATACATAAGCTAGCAAGCTTTTTATCTGGTGCTTGAATGAGTGCATGACTGCTCAAAGGATTTTAAGACTGAAAGAAGTAGGGCAGAAGAGTCAACGAATAGCCATGTAGTTTTCTGGGGCCAATGATCAAGGCCCTGCTCAGTGCGTTTCAGCACGGAGGAAAGGGTGACAAAGCTCAGAAATCACTCTTCGCTTAAAAATAAATGTAAAAAGGGAGTTCGCTGTCACTATCGTCGTCATCCAAGTCGGCGAGAAGGGTCATGGCTTTGACCAAGTGAAACAGCTGTAGGATGTCCAAGTCTTCTACATCCTCTGCGAGATACTGCTGAGAGAAAGAGAGAGGGAGTGTCAGCAAAACACTCATCATCGAAATGCATTTTCTCAGATACAGGAGCAGTGAGAAAAGTAAAGAGCACACCTCAAATTAGACGACATCGGGGTTTGATTTACCGAGTGTGATGAGCTGCGACGTCGGGCTGGATCGTGCCGATAAATGCACTCCGATTTGAAGGGGCAGCGTCCGTACCGCATAAAGTAACTGCATCTTCTTTTACTGGAATCAGCAAAGAGATGAGCAACAGAAAAAGTGGGGGGTGTCTGGGTGCCATGTTTATACACTTCCCCAAAACCAATTATAAGAATTCTGTGTGGGCCTTAAATTTGATGTGATTCAATGTTATATAATGTGAAACAGGCAAAGCTATGCATGGAGCACATAAGTTTAGGCATTAAGTCTATGCAGGCAAAAAAAAGAAATCTGAAACAAGTCCATTGTAACCAAGTGCACTGCACCATGTAGACAGGAAGGATGGGTTGAAGTTGTCAGGCCATTAGGTCTCAACCGCAAGTAAATGCTACTGTAGTGATGAGTGCGGCTGTAAACACTAGAGCTGACAGAGTCCTACCTGCATTTCTCTTTGAAGGCAGCAATGAGAGTTTCCTTTGCTGGTCCTTCAACCCAGTAATTGTAAGGGACATAAAAGGCAGACTTCACTCGGCATTGTGGGCAACTCCTGAGAAAAACAATGATATGTCAAGTCAAATCCTTAAGGTGTATAGTCACGGATACAGCTTAAATTTATCAGACAAATACTTCTGAAACCTACTTTGTTACATCCTCCCTCAAGTCTTTAGTTTTCCTCCAGGTAATAATGCATTTTAAGCAGAAGGAGTGATTGCACTTGGGCAAGATACCAAAGCGCCGCTCGTCTGAATTCAGCTTCTCATAAACCTTGTCCATGCAGATGCCGCAGGTCACATCTTTACTCTGGACGAAGGCCTCCGTTTCCTCCTGGTCAGCGGGGGCAGCGGCAGCGCCACCATCCTCTGTAGTCTCTCTGGATGAAGTCTCCTTGGCACACAGAAAAACTTGTTAACCACTATACTCTGTAGAATTAACAGTCAAAATGAATGAAGGGTAGCCAAGTTGGATGCACAGCAAACCTGCCCATTTCTGCCATTAGATACACCTGCTTCAGCCATTTCTGAAGTCTGGAGTGATTCCTGGGAAGCTGTTAGATTGGAGTTAGTATCTGCCAGGGAGAAAAACAAAAAACACATCAGCAAGGCCAATTCTGAAGAAAGTCTGCGTCATAAATGTAGAACCAGCGAGTACCCTGTTCAAGTAGATGACCATGTGACCCTTCCTCCTCAGAAATATCCGAGGTCAGGTGCCCGAAGGTGTGCTGCAGGTGAGATGCATTAAACACAGACTCGGACCCCCTGCGGTCTCGGCTGGTTGGGAGAGCAGGCTCAGACCCTCTTCGGTTAGGCAGTCCATTGCCGACACAAGAAGAATAGACGTGAGGCACCGAACCCCTTCTAGCTTCAACAGCTGCAGCACCATCAGGCTGACGGACATGGAGATATCTAGGGGGGGGGGGGAGAGAAAGAAAATGTCTAGTTTGTACACAGGAAATGTATGTGCATGTAGTCTGGTCTTTGATTTACACAGGTGGATCACTCACCTGCAGCGTTCACCATACCAGCATCCACCTTTCTGGAAGTACCTGCATATTTGGGCTGATGGTACAACTGGCCATTCATGTAGATAAAGACACCTAGTACCAAATCTGCAAGAGCCATTTATGAATTGCCTGTAAAAGTAAGACTGGATTAACGTTTCTGAAGAAAAAAAAAAAAAGAAAAAGAAGTAGGCAGGGCTTCCTCATAAACAAACGGAAGGCAATCAAAACAGTTAGTAGACAGAGCAAAAATATTTGAGACGCTAAGTGAACGGAGGGGGGAAATGTATTTTGTTTACCGAGACTTTCGCAAGTTATCTTACTAAAACAAGCAAAAGTTAACCGTTTGATCCGTTATCCAAAGCTGTAGGCAACTGACCCAACCGTTTACAAACTGCCATGGCAAATTCGTAACGTCAGCTAGCCAAACAAACTGTTATCCAAGGAAACACTATACCTGCAAATGGCATTTTTGACAGCATGAGGATTTCGAGATCGAGACTGATCCATCTCTAGCTAGAGAGGGCTGAAAGTTTTCCCAGACAGGTGATGTGAGCGACAGTTGCTCAACAAGTCATCGACTAACAACTTTTAAGTGGCAACGTCACAAGTTTCCTCCTTGTAAATAGTTGTGTTTACGTGCTGTCGGAAATAATGTAAGTGACCGTTGAGCTCGCATGTACGACCGAACAAATTGGTAAATACGACTGGGAAATGCGAATTTTCTGATAATGGTGTTGCATGTTGGATGTGATATTTAGGTGGCATGGAAAGCCGGTCAATAACAGACGTTAACAGTTACCTGTACTATAATTGTTGGCAAAAATATTAACCAATTAGTAAATTACACGACCACTACACTTTTTTTTTTACTCATCGGTCGTTTGCTAAAATCAACCACCCACTAAAAAACCCTACTTTTGTTACATGGTCCACTCTTACTTCCGACCAAAAGCTCCTGAATGTGAGACAAGTGATGTTTATAAACTCCGCGCCCCGAATGTGGAAAATTACAAGACTACAAGAGCACTTAAAGGCAGCATTAAAAACAGTCACGCCTCGTGCTGCTCTGAGCAGCTGTGCCATACTAAACAGCGTGGTGCAGCCATAGGTACAGCGATGAAATACCTGGCTGTTTTACTTTAATACTCCTTCAATGTAGCCTTCCACCCGGCTACATTGCGGCAGAACTAGCCCTACTTTTTACGTTTTTGATGTGTCCACTTTATTGCCGTAAACAACATCCAATTGACGCTTACCTACAAATAATTCCAGTGCGAACAGATGAGTACTGCTCTACTCCTGAGTCCATCCTCCCTGTTTTTTGAGCATGCTGCCGAGGACCGTCCACTCCATCACCTAAATAGTTGACAGGCGGTCCCTTTCACCAATTAACTTGGCAATGAACCAATAGAAACGTGACAGTTTAATGGTAAGGCCTCCCAAACCTCCATTTTCCTTAGTATCATAATTCCACTTGTCCAAACTCTAAACTTTAAAGTGGATGATCACCGAAATCAAGAGTGTGCTTTGGCACGTGAAGATGTGATGAAAACTGCAAAACATGATGTGTGTAAGAGAGAAAGCGACAGAGTTACATTATACATCTGATATTTAAAAAGAAGGGGGTGTGGGATCAATGTTAATAGTTCTGGTAAAGTTTATGAGTGTGTTGGAACTTAAGTGAATACTGTGGAAATAAGTTACATGAGGTTCAGGACAAAATCCTTTAAAGTTATGATGACTCGTGTCAATTGATCACTTACACAGGCATAGAGGTAGTTAACATCAATATTTACTGTCCTTTTTCGTTGCATCCACGCCTTCTGCTTGGCACATTGCACATCAACCAGTAATATTAAATTTGCAATGTGTACCAATAGCAGTAACTAAGGCAAAAATGTCATTAATTAGGTCAGACAGTAGCACATTGTCACAGAATCAGGGAACATACAACATGTAGAGGTAGATTGGGATCAAGAAAAAAATAGAACACAAGAGGAAGCTTTCCATTTTGACTTTTGAAGGTGGACTTTGTTTGAACCAACTGATATACTGGTAGTCCATCCAGTACAGAAAAAATAGGTCCGGTGGTACATGGAAATAAAAAAGTGGGAAACATTTGCTGTTGAATTCTGGATAATGTAAGGCTATTATGTGGCTCTCCTAACTGAAAATAAT
This sequence comes from Centroberyx gerrardi, assembly GCF_048128805.1. Lineage (NCBI taxonomy): Eukaryota > Metazoa > Chordata > Actinopteri > Beryciformes > Berycidae > Centroberyx > Centroberyx gerrardi. The sequence goes on from NC_136010.1 coordinate 10,620,821, forward strand.
TGAAACACACTCTACACACTCTGGGTGGATGCAGAGAAGACTTGAGAAGTTACAGAATCTAGATGTCGATCTATAATCATCATCAGTTTCCCCAAGAATGACATCATGGTTCACTGCTCTTAGCCTGTCGTCCAAATTCCTCATCAGGTAAAAAGTTGGTTGCTATACTTGATGAGAGATTTGGTACAAACCTACACTCAATACAGACATGCAGTATGAAGGAACATGTATACTTAATACATAAAAACAAGTTGGTAATTCATGTTTTACCCTTAAAAATATGACAAATTCAATCATTACAAATGATTAGTAGCAATTACAGAGAAGAAACTAAGATGACAATGACAAGTTCATAATTATTTGCTTAACTAAAAAAACAAAAACTAAACGCCGTCCCTTCTAACTCAGTGAATCATGCCTTTATAGTGTCATTAGCTTCCAAAACTAAATCTGTGCAGCATAGTCCATTTATTACAGTTTACACGTGGGTGGATGGCTTTAAAACAAATAACCTGCATGACTTGGGTCAGGAAACTATTCTCCCCGTTTATTGACAAAAAGAGAAATGGTATTGCACAGATGCAGAATGCACTGAGAGCAATCCACTGCTGGAGCCAGCCCAGTTTGTGTTCTACCGCAAACCAAACGCCAACAATAGTGATCCTACAGAGGTGAATGATTATGATGTAAACAAAAAATCAACTGTGCATTTCTAGCTTCACCCAAAGCCTGAGAACAACAACCGCACTACTTGGCATCATAAAAAATTCTCATACAGTACAAACTGACAGCTCCTCTCCGGTTGACCTATGCCATATGTATAGGAACAATGAAATGTCTTCCCGTTACAGCAGCCAAAGTGAGTGGGGTGAAGCTCTCTAGACACTGCTCTGGAGTCAGTTTTGCTATTAGGATGAAAGAGAAGCACCAAGGGAAACACCTCAGAGCCTCGGTAAAAAGCATATTCTATCTATTAAGTGACCGTTGTGAGAAACTAGGACTTGCAACACATGATTCCAGATGCAAATCACACACACATTATTGTGCTGAAAGTAATTCTGACACTGAAAGGTTTTTGCTGTTTGTGTTAGCCCTACCATGTAACTTTTTGCCTCAGCAGCACACGTTAAAATCCATGCCCGTGCGTGGAGCAGCGCTTTGCATACGATGCAGTGTTTGAAGATAAACATTATTTCAGTCTGTAACCGTATTGTGCCGCCGGAGAACACTAATACATGTCTTTGTAGATCTCCTGTAGCAGAGGGTGGAGCGAGGTCTCCGACTCGGTCTTTTTGATCTTCTGGACCAGCTGAACGTTCTCGGTAACCAGCTGCCGGAGGTCGGCCATCTTCTGCAGCAGCTTGGGGAAGAGGTAGAGAGAGTCGGAGTGGTTGGTTTGGAGGTGCTGGTCCAGGGCCTGGAGGATGCTGTCCTGACTCTGCTCTACCTGCTTCACGTTTATCAGCCCGGGACGATCTGGAGAAACGAGGCAACAGGGCACACCTTAGTGTCAGTGTCACAATTTAAAGTAAACTTAACAATAACTATGTTTACATGCAATAATCCCATATTAACTTGATTAAGACAATCGTCTGAATAAGAAATTGCTACGTAAACAGCATTTTCTGATTACCTTAACCCAAAATAAGGTCATAGTCAGAGTAAGCGTAATCACATTTAGACATGTGGAGTATTATGGTTTTAGTCGCATTATTGAAGGGCATTTTAGACGTATATACACCTTAATTGAACTATGACTCTATCGGAGTATTTGCAGCTTTTCCAACTGCTTGACGATGCACATTCTACTTTCCAGTGGTTGTGAACTTGTTTACAGAGGAAAAGGATGACTGACACCAGAAAAAATAAGTCCCAACATTTTTGGGGAGAGGCTGAAACTGTCACCATGCTCATGATTGTATTTGCAAGTCTATTTGAACCTTCAATAAAGGCTTTAACTGTCCGTGTGCCCCAGTGACTTCTCCTTTGTCCTATTAATCGGACTTTGTTCTGCAGCATGTAAACAGAATATGAATGGAATGGAATAGTTCTATAAGCAACCCATGTAGACAGCTTAATCGGAATATTGTCTTATTTAGAATAAGCCCAATAGTCAGATTATTGCTATTCATGTAAACATAGTCAATGTCAAGTAAATAAGTCTTCGTACTTCAAGAAAAACCCCTCTGTCTCACCTCCACAGAGAATGATGGCAGCAACAAACAGGGCCAGGTCGCTGTCATCCAGCTCCAGAGCGTTGAACTTGACAGCAAACTCAAACTTGGGCTCCATGATCTCATTGAACGGGCTCCTCAAGCTCCGCAGGAACTCCCTGGTCACAAAGCCTTTACCGTTGGCCACCAACAGTCCATCTTTGTTCATGAGAGAGGGGAGCATGGCAAAAATAGCCTCATGCACCCCGTACTTCAGCAACGTCACCTACAGAAAGCAAATAGACATTCATTGTACTTTATCAACTTCTTATACAGCAACATACAAACTAGGGATGGGCCAGAATAGTCATTTTTTCCCCGCATTCTTGACCTGGACCTATGGTTTATTTTGATTACCAAAGTATGTCAAAGTATATTTTACACTATGTTGCTATTGTTTTCATGTCTTCTAATTCGATATAAGCCAATAAAGCCTAGACCTATATTTTGAACCCACGCACAGCAGCATGCGGCACTGCATGCTATAGCCTATTTACCTTTTTTGTGATGACGCCAAAGTTGCCTAATCCTACAAAATTTAATAAAGTTTGTGGGAAGCTGTCTTAAATATTTCCTATTAAAGTTTCATCAATCATCTAAAATATGTAATTATGCAGAAATTGTAAATCAAACCAAGGCTGCAGGTCCGTGTTCAACATGAGCACAAAGGAAGAAATACACCAGAAAGATCTTTTACAATTCTCTTTGCACCTTTTCTTAATTTAAGAAGAATTTGATAAGCATTCTGCTTCAAAGTCTAGTCTAGTTTATTTATATAGTCCTTTATCACAAGCAAAATCAAAAAAGGTACAGTTCATGTTTTGTCATTATTAAGATGGCCAAGAAATTTATTCGTAAGCCTATCCACAGTACAGCCTAATTAAAATCTAGGCCTTTCTGAAGGCCTTCTAGTCGACAACCCACCACTAGTCAACCTTGAAAAAAATGGGCTTTTGCACATACAAATCACATACAAATCACCTTACTGTATAACACATTGAAGATCATGTTCAGATGGGAAAAGACCATGCCTTACCTGGTCATTAAGGAAGAGGTCCACAAACCCTGGAATGCTCTTGGCAAACTCAGTCAGCTCTCGCACCGTCTCCACCGTGGTGCACTGACAGCGGTAAAACACGTGGACCCCGATCTCCTTGGTCAGGGGCGCACCTGGAAGTAACTGGCTCCACACTAAACCGCTTTCTGCCTTCCAGAGTGTGTCCACATCGTAGATCACAAACGGCTAAAAAGGAGAACAATTTCTCTTCAATGGCCATCTGTAACTTCAAAGCCTCAGAACTAGAATAGAGCTGATAAGACATTTTTGCAAGTTAAGGCCATCTGTGGATTAGCATGATACACAAGGACACAATTTATGAAAACTGGGCACTTTCTGGTTCTCTCGCATTATTTGATCACTTACTCAATGATCATTTATCTATTTACCACCAGAATTTCAAGAACCAATTGTAAGGAGTGCAAGGGTCAGAGCCACAGTGCCCTGACAATAGATGTAACATAATATTCCCTAGGATGATCATGTATGAAAGAGAAGTGTTGGTAAAGAAATACAATCTGAGCACAAAAGGTAGAAAGTGTGTTTTTCAGCTACTAACAATTGTTGAGCTGATTCCAGAGATTCATGAATCTACATATCTGTAAAACCCAGGCTGGCCAGGTCAGATGAGTTGTTCTAAAACTGGGGCGTACCGAGGAGCTGCTGGTCTTGCCTGTCAGGATGCTGCGGGCCTTCTTCTTGGTCATGCTGAGGTTCTTCAGGTAGGCAGTGTTGACTTGCTTGGCCAGGCTCTTCAGGTCTGAGCCCGCAGGGTTTCTGGGGTTCAGTTCCTCTGCCAGCAGGCCGGCCACCAGCTTCTTCCTCTCTGCCTCCGGCATACGTCCGTATCTGATTGCTGGGCAAACACACGTTGGTCTAAGCATTAGTGGACGTTCCAGGACTAAATCACTTTGTCAACACATTACCTTATCATTCAAGTCTTGGACATTGTAAACAGACTTAGCTTGCATCTGAATTATATTAAATAAAATGACCAATTTCATCCAGTTCATGGGCTTCAATATTTTTTTTCCCCCTCACCATCGTGGGACATTCCTAAAGAGAGGCACTTCTGGAAGCGACAGTATTGGCACTTATTGCGATTCTTCTTCTGAATCTTGCAGGCGCGCTCACAGCGCTCATACTCCAGTTTCATCCGGATGGTTCGCCGGAAAAAGCCCTGGGTCACAAACGATACAAACGGCTCAGCAGAAGTCAGACAGCACAAAGCAGCCATTATCATCCTTTCTTATCTTAAGGCCAGCTACTGTGCCGTGATCCACAAACTCCCTTACCTTGCAACCCTCACAGGCATGAACGCCGTAGTGGAAGCCGGAGGCCTTGTCCCCACAGATCTTACACTCCACGCTGATCCCGGGCGCGGTGCTGTCTTCTCGGCCAAGACGCAGCTGCTCTGACAGCGAGGGAGACGAGGTATGGGACAGGTCTGGATAAAGATATGAAACAACATTATTATAACATCATTATTAGTTCCTGAGGCTCTTCTATTAGGAGATTGGCTCAGTAGTAGCTTTTCTACCAACACAGAAAACAAGACACTACTTAGATGGTGTCTTGCTTCTGTAATTTGGATTTCCTGTTGAAACAGGAGGTTGGGGTGGACATGGGGACATGAAAAGGGACTGTTCATTAGTGGGCAGGTTGGACCATGACAAACATGGAAAGTGATTCAGTACTTTGTGTATAATCTTGAAACAAAATGCACTGCTGTACCATGTTGCCACTTGTGTCACTTTGAAAGGGTTAGTAAATAAATACTAAAAAGTAAATACTAAAAATGTGCTATGAAGTAAATACTAAAAATATTTTGAAATAAAAGTATGAGAAAAAAAATGTATTTATTGTTAAATAGATACATTAGCATATGGAGAATTAGCTACCAAGGCGAAAAAATAATTTCATTTCATTGTGACTTAAGTCTTGGTGTCGTCTTACCTGTGCAGTTGGAAGCTGCACTGCTGTGATTGTTCCCGTCCTGACCCAGACTCTCTTTCTCTCCTTTCTCCTGGTCCCCATTCAGACTTTTAGCAGCAGGTGAGCCATCCTTCTCCTTCTCCTTCTCCTCGTCACCTTCCCTGGCTCTCAACTCTGTCAGTTCCACCACGTTTGTCCCCCCACAGTCTGAAGCGGCAGACTCTCCCTCTAGTACCGTCCACCTGACGTCAGCTGTGTCCTGGGGGGAATTCGGCTCACAGTAGCCATTCACCCTGTCATTCTGCTCTGTAGCAGGTTGCTGAAACTCATCCATGGTTTCTGTTCAAGCTGACACAGCGGCTCCCCTCCTGTCACGTTGCCGTCATAGCTCCCCTACTTAGACATGGGAAAATCAAAATAAAAAATATGAAGTTAACAGCATGTGGGTTAGACCCAGAGTGACAAATAACCGTAAATCATTGCTATTCAAAACATGACCTGACAAGTTTGCTCTAAAGCCATGCCCCCAAAAGTCCACATACCATCCACTTCACTACTATGATGAGCGAGTGGTAAATAGACCAAATGCTCTCCTCAATTCCAGTGTCCAGTCAATAGCCAAATAGTGTGCAACACTTGTCAAAACATGTACTAACAGAGGCAAAAAAAGTTGGCCTGAAATGCCAGTTTCTGATGTAAGCACAGTGGTAAAAAGAGGCAAATGGTGAGGACAATCACAGTGTCATGGGTTATATCAGATATAATTGTGAATAGAAGTGTGATTACTAGTTTGTTTAAGTGCACTGTCCTAAGTCCATTCATATTGGTGGTGGTTGAGCACAAGGGCATGTCCTTGATAATAGGCTTACCAGCAGATGTATAGTAGCTATGCAGGCACATACAGTGCCATCTGATTACAACTGAATTGGTAATGCATTCTGAATGAATTAAACTATCACATGGCAGCCCAAAACGAAACTGTATCAAAACTTTGTTCAGTAGGGAATGTCCTGTGATGATTACGTTTTAACTAAAAAAGTTTCAGAAAAAGAGATTAGGAGTGTTCAGACTTGCAGGCAACCTGTCACACTGGTTCTCTGAATATCTGCTGCTGTGCATTTTAGCTATGAGTCACTGTGTAAGGGCTTGGCACTGACTGTAACTGGGTACAGGGAAGTGTGGGATGAAAGGACGGCTAAGTTACACAGACATACCATCAAACTTCTTAGTTTGAGTGGAAACAACGACAGAGCTAACTGAGAGCGTTAGCTAAGTTAGCTACTAACCTTGAACGTTGACTGTGTTGTACTAGCTAGCTATTCAACTGTTAGCGTGGCTGACCCAAATTCCTCTGTGTGCTTTGTGCCTTTAAATAGCTGACTTGCCAAGTTAGCTTACCTCTCTCAATGGTGCCGCTGGTTCAGAAGGTTTAAGCTAGTATGGGAAATCGCCCAGGCTAAAACAAGTAGCGAAACACCACACGTCCCGTCCAGGATTGACTGTTGACAAGTAGTTTGAAGGCAAGGAGTTAGCAGTACGAGCTAACGTTATGCTAACAACAGTAACTTAGATCCCAGCCTTCATGAAGCAGCGCGCTGACAGATCTCTTAGCTCAACTGAAAGAAACTAACGTTACTGTTTGGACTTCTACTTGCTACCATATCTCATAAAGATAAGCACAGTTAACTGATATCCTTCCCCGACTCTCGTCTTCTTGTTCCTAGCTTTGCTTTACTCCCCCTCTGCCTGCGTCACACATACCAGGACACAGCGCCCCCTCTTCACAATAACACATCTTTTATTTTTCTTTATCATAATGTGTGAAAATGTATGAAAAAAAATCAACTATTAGTCTCTTCTATTGATTACATATAAAAGTGTATACACGATACAATGAGATAGCACAGTAATAATTTAAAAACAGTTGTGGATTACACCTACATGCAGTTTGCCCTAGCAGTCAGGTGATGTCTCTGTTCTCTCATATCTGTATCAGGAGCAAAGGGCTTGATCAGTCAGTGATGACACATTTCACTACTGTCTGGACTAATGACGTAGTTCAACCTAAGCAGAGGTGGAGCTTGCAAACTGCAAATTGTAAGCTTCAAATTGTTCCATCATTTCATCTGTTTTATTATTAAAATGTCACATTTGTTATATATCTGAACAGAGGCAAGTATCCTATGTAATGTATCACTTGATATTTTAATAAAAAGCCAGGGTTACAATTCAATTCAATTACATGTTGCACATTTAAATTTTGCGCAGTTAGGGTACAGACAGAAATCTGTGGTTAAGGCATGCACTCTTGTATTTACAAGCATGTTAACTGACAGTGGAAACAGGAAGTACAGAGACTTTTCTCTGTATCTGTTTCTTTCTCTCTTTTTCCTGTTTATCTGGGGAGATGCTCTTAGGATGAAACCGTGCTATATTCTACCACCAAATCAACTTTTTGCTTCAAAAAGTTAAGCCATTTGCAAGAAAAGGAAAACAAAATACAAAAATTGAATATTTTTACCCATCTATATTACAGAACTAAACAATTGAGCTTCCTTTATCTATGTAATGGGCTTAAAACGACAAATGACTTTGCATGTGCAAGATGAAATATCATGCTCACGGCTTGTTTCCTTCACACTGAGGTATTGTTTGTGACCAGAGCCACCTCACACAGGCTGCAGTGAAAGCATTAGTTAAAATACTGTAAATGCAGTTTCTCATTTAAAAATATTTTTAAATTGTTACTGTCTGTGAGATGAGGTCAGTAAATACAACATTTAATAGAAATGGTAGTAAATTCAGTTTTAAATGTAGATCTCATTTCCTGTCATATTGTTCACACATTACATATTTGTCTGACACCCTTCCCATCAAAATAGCTCATGGAGTGACCGTAAGTGACGCTACACAGTCTCTCTGGTTGATTAGGGGATGTCCATGTCTCCATTAGAGGCATGGGAGTGGCGTTTCTCTAACTCACACCCAGCACTGTTGTCGACGTTTTCTTTGCTCTCCTCGTCCCGCTCCTCTGATTTCATTCTGAGACGCAGCCCAGGGTCTCTCTGTGTTGGGATCTGGAAAGAGGAGAACGAGCTTCCCAGGGACGGTCTTTTCTCTGGAAGCATCAGACAAAGACAATGGAAACAAAACCGCTCAGATAAAAGTCTGTAAGATGATGCGTTTGCTAAAATAGAGTAGAAATTCACTGGTGCCAAAAGAATCCAATTTCATGAAGTTTACAAAACATGGAATGAAATACAACTAGCCTTTCTCTGCCCAGTCAGAAACAGACAGACTTCAGAACATTTTAAGAACACTATAATCTGGGGAAAATACACAGTGTGACACTTGCTTGGTGCAACGTGAAATGCCAACCAAACCACAGGAACAAGTGTCAGGTTCAGTGACCTACATTACATTACTTAAGACACAAGTGAGATATCCTACACAAAGGAAACAGCAGAATTACTTTCACTGACATAATGTTTGGACATTTTATCCTTTGAGGTGATAATAATTAAAATCCAACACTGTTGACTGATCATTATATCATACTCACCTGTTATCACATAAAATAAAGTGACTTCTTTGCCATCTACATACAGTAGTGAAATTAATTTCATCAGACAGCTGTCAAAGGAGCTTGTAGGCCTACTACCTCTATTGGAATTACATACTGGATGGAAGGGGCAAACTGAATGAACTGAATACATTAAATTTGCTACAATACACAGTTATCACATAATGCATGGCCTTGTCATGCAGATGGGACACGTACCACCTGGTCCGATCGGACGCATCAGTCTGTTCATCTGTACATTCCAGTGTTTGACGTTGGTGCTTGCTTGGCGAAGTTTCCTCTGGGCGGCCTGTCAGAGAAGAAGAGTAGTTCAGTGAAACTCCTGTTCTCTACAAGCAATACTACTACACCAACTAATAACCCTAACCATAACCCTATTAATACTAATACTAATACTAATACTAATACCCAGAATAAGAATAAGAATAAGAATAAGGACTATATTTACATGGCAATTTTCTTAACAACATTACAAAGTGCTATGATATAAAAGAAAAGAAAAACATTAACAGCTAAAATAAAGGGAAGTCGCACTGCTGGCTCCATTATGGCCAGATCAGCAGAACAGAAATAGCACAAGACTCTAATAGTAATGTTATCCTCATATTACAAATATTCATTGATTAAATAACAACAGTTCAGTAGCTGTACACCATCCAATTGAAGCCAAAAGAGCAACTAATACTATTGGCTCAATAAGACACACTTAGCAAAATTCATCATCATACTGGACCCCCAACAAACTTCATCCTACAACATAATGATACCAATACCTAGTTTTTAGTTAAATACAATTTTGTAAAAAAAATGATGTGTTTCTTACCACCACGTCCTGGTCCACTCGGTGGCGGTTGGCGCGGACCTCCTCCAGCTGCCTCTGCGCCTCGTCCAGCGCCCGGGACTTATTCTCCATCTCCTGCCTCAGCTCCTGCTTCTCCCTCTGGGTCTTCAGGATGTACTCCTCCTGCTCCTCCTGCAGGGACATCAGGGCCTTCATCTTCTCCTCCTCCTCAGCCAGCAACCTGGAGCAGAGAGCGTGGAAATATTACTTCCTAAAAGACTGATATCATTGTAATTTATGGATTTATGATTGATGTCTTGTTGTTTAAGATGGCCAGATAATAAAATGAAACACAGTGTCTCAGAGTGTGGCTGAGCTTAGATCCACAGGGCCTGATGCAGGGTGTTTGTAGATTTGTGAGATCATTTCATCAGAAAACGTTACTTGCAACGGTTTAGAAAGCACACAAAAACAAAGGCAAAAGATATGACTGATCACAGCTCTTGACAACTTCCTCTGTTAGCAGCTCTACTTCCTCAGGAACATAACGCAACATGACCTGCTTTCAACAGCAGAAGATTAGCTTCACAGTCACTCTAATAACATCTGCTGTCTGCACAGAAAACACCTCCCAAGACACAGTTAATGGAACAGTGTTTGCAGGCTATGCATTCAAACAAATCGCTTTTTATCGTACTGTGAAAGCATGCACATGTGTGTATGGGTGTGTGTGTGTGTGTGTGTTAGCGGAGAGAGCGGTTACTTGTAACACCCTTACCCTGCCTGAGCGTAGCGGAAGGCCTCCTCGTCCCGCCTGGCTTTGATCTCCTGCTGTAGAGCCTCCTCCAGGCGCTTCTGCATCTCCTCCAGCTCCTGGATCCTCTTCCTCTGCCTCTCCGCCTCCTCCTCCTTCAGAGCCATCTCTGCCTGCATGCTGACCCGTGCCTGGAGTCACATAATAGGAAGCAATGGAACGTCTATTAACCTGCCTCAAATCTACAGTGTGTAAACATATGCTGCGTCATTTCCACCCTTCTTATCAGTAGATACATGTATGGGATTACACCTGTGTTCCATCTATTTGCACTTCACCTTTCCCTATCCGAAAGTCCATCTTTCAATCGCTTTTCTCCCTTTCTTCGCCTCCTCACCTCCTCACCTCCTCACCTCTTTCACCTTTCCCTATCCGAAAGTCCATCTTTCAATCGCTTTTCTCCCTTTCCTCGCCTCCTCACCTCCTCACCTCCTCACCTCTTTCACCTTTCCCTATCCGAAAGTCCATCTTTCAATCGCTTTTCTCCCTTTCTTCGCCTCCTCACCTCCTCACCTCCTTCACCTTTCCCTACCCTAAGTCCATCTTTCAATCACTCTTCTCCCTTTCTTCGCCTCCTCACCTCCTTCACCTTTCCCTACCCTAAGTCCATCTTTCAATCACTCTTCTCCCTTTCTTCGCCTCCTCACCTCCTTCACCTTTCCCTACCCTAAGTCTACCTTTCAATCACTTTTCTCCCTTTCTTCGCCTTCTCACCTCCTCACCTCCTTCACCTTTCCCTACCCTAAGTCCATCTTTCAATCACTTTTCTCTTTATCCCCCTCCCTTTCTTCGCTTCCTCCCCACCTTTCCCATCAACATTCACCTCCCTGACTCCCTCACATCTTTCCACCTCTCTCCGTCACGTTCAGCCCTGTCTTCCCACAAGGCTTCAAACTCTCTTCTCCTCCCTCCTCCTCTCCTCTCCTCGCCTCACCTCCTCAGCCTCCCGAAGCTGGACCTCCAGGGCCCGCTGGAGCTGCTCGTGCTGCTGGCGCCTCCTCTGCTCGTCCTGCTCCAGCAGGGCCTGAGCCTGCCGCTGCGCCTCCTTCAGCAGCTCCAGCTCCGCCAGCTTACGCTCCCGCTCCTCCTGCAGCGCCCGGAGCCTCTGCAGCTCCTCCTCCTTGGCCTGCCGCCTCTTCTCCCGCTGCTCCCGCTGCTCGCGCCGCTTCAGCTTCAAATCTTTGTGAAGGGACGTTTTCCCTTCCACATACAGCCTGATAGCTGTTTGAATGGCTGTGGGAAGAGGGGTTATGATGTGGAGAATCTGAGATATGTGAAGTATCGATGATCAATATCAGTAAATGTGTTCAGTGTGCGATTGATTATGGGCGACTGGGAGACCCCTCTGACCTGTAGTCCACTCCTGCCTCTGCTTTGTGTCTGAGGCGCTCATCTCATAAGTCTTAGAGAGGGTTTTCAGACAGAACATGCACCTCTTCCCATCGCGGTCTGGCAGCGCCTGTCCAACAAAGAATACACTCATTTGACCAAAAAAGATTTTTCAGTATCTACATCATGCACTCCTGCTTTATTTCATATCAATATTAATATTTTTTCAGTATTTTTTAAAATCATTTATTATTAATATCATACAGTGGCGAGAAAGAAAAGTATGGGGACTCACTGGTAATAGGAAGTTTTTGATCCATTTTGAATGACCAAACAATATTTGATCATCCTCTACTTCCTATAATAAAGCATGATTTAAGACATGATTGCTTCTTTTTCTTTGAAGTGACAAATCGTTCAAACTGTAGTGCTCCTGCTGAAAAAGTAACTTGACCAGATTTTGGGCTAGTAATTGACTCAATGTTTAGGTCAAGAGCAAGCTTATAACCATCACTCTACTGCAGCTAGGCTTCACTTTCAAAATGGGTCACTCATGAGCGATAATTTCCTTGACTAATCTGGAGTTCAGTTCACTAGAGCTCAGTGAGATTTGTCTAAAAATCTGAAAACTGATTTGTGAATGTGAAACATGGTAACCTTCAGTTCCATCTGTTATGTAATTGCATACTTTTTATATATGTAATGACTTTAAAGATTTATTTTACTCCCTACACTGAGATTTTATCTCTCTAGACAAACTGACAAGGAAGACATTCTTATTAAAAGCAACAGCTTGGGAAAGTAGTTCTTGCCGGTGTTTACAGTGTTTACCTTTGACAAGTAAGAGCAAGATGATCATCTACATCAACCCTGTAACTCTACTTTGGTCTGCTTACCTCCACACAGCAGTTCCCATCCAAGATTATGTTGCCTAGACAGTCCTTGCGGTCCTCCCCGGCGTAGTAGGCCAGGTTGCTTGGTCTTAAGGTAAACCAGCGTTCCTTCCAGTTTCTCCTCAGCTGGCCCTTCTTCCACAGATAACCCTGCACACACCCCACCAATACACACTGTCACTGACACAAAGCAGGGACAGTTAGGGCCAAGACAGACGACTGGTGGCAGATTTTGACTCCTACCTCCTTGAGGACATCACCAACTATTTCCCTGTATACTTCCTCTACAGCCATGCTGATTATGCCCTTATCAATTCCTCTGGTTATCTTCCCGGAGTTCATCATCTCCAGAAAAGCCCAAACGGTGAATCCACTCTTCTGCACTGCATCTTGGGAGATGAAGTCCTCTAATTCGACAACGTTGAATTCAATACTCATAGCCATGCACATTTTCTTGAGTAGGTACTCCACCTGAACAGAAAAGGGAACCGAAAGTCTTGAGTACAGAAATAAAGATGGTTTGGAAGGCAAGGGGAAACAGTTGCCGTTGATTTAGAAAACACTTCTATTTTTTCCCCTTTTTCTGCATTATACTGTACAATGGTTAATGTGTACCCTAACCCTAACCCTAACCCACATACCAAAAATAAAATTGGATTCTGATTTTTTACGCAGCATAAAAGTTACTCTGCCCTTTAAAGTTAGGGTTTACCATTGGCAGAGGTTGTGAAAAACACACTACAGGAAACCAGAAATCATGCTGCAAGCAAGAAACAAGCCCACACTGCTGCTGCATGAAAAGAGTGTAACGGCAAGAAACAGTGTCTCAGGCTATAACATAATCAGTGTTGTGTGTAGTTGTAAGTGCTCCAACCAGCTTTAGGTTATAGACTACAATCTTAAAATTGTAATCACTAATATAATCCAACATAATCCAATAATTTGCCCTGAAAAAAAAACATAGAAAATGCAGTAAAAGTAGTGAAATTAGCATCATTAGCATCACATGCAACCAGTATCAACCATAATTTCAAGATGTGTAAAATTATTTTAGTATTCATAATCTCAGAAAAAATGTGTTTCCCCTCCAAACATGTCTTGAATTACAAGTAATCCAACAAATATTTTTTTAGAACCAGACAAGTACCAGTAATCTGACCTGTGTTTTGACAGTAACAGTAATGGATCACAGATGTTTTTGTAATTAGATTCCCATAATCCTGTTACAACCCTGAATGTAGTGATGAACCCACCTCATCAGGTACCATAACCAACGGGTATTTGTCCTCAGACAGAAAGTTGAAAAGGCACCAAAGACGAAAAGCATCTTTCTCTGGCAGAATGGTCGTGCTGCTCTTGTCTGGCCGGTAGTTTTTCTTTGCCGTGAGAGTCCAACAGAGCTCATCAACATTTTCCTTCTTAAAGCAGCCCTCTTCAACCTTAAGGCATGATATAGCGCTGTGTTAGACACTGAAAAAACTCTTACAATTTAAACAAACACAGAGCATATAGATGTGTTTGTGTTTGTCACCTTATCCAGGATGTATTTGGTGAGGTAGGGCATGTAGCCCTGGCTGGAGACCGGTCCATCATCATCATCCCTGAAGTGCTCCTCTAAAGCCACTGGGTCATGTGGGATGCACAAGACTGTGCACAGGTTATGGGACAGTACCTGTAAAATACAATAAAGTAAAGGTACGGGACAAGAATATTTAAAAATGGGGGGAATAAACACTGCAGCAGGGACATACAGAGCTAAATCAATGTGTCAGAAAATGTACAAATTGAGAAATACTGTTAATCTTCTTCTTTAGGGAACTGAAACATAAAGGTTGAATTGCTGTCATTTAATACTTGTCTTGGCATGCTTTTTAATTGCACATACTGTCTGCAAAATATAGCTAACCACAGCTGGTGTGGCTGGAGTCAGCAATATATGTTTTCCAAGAAACTGTCCACTATTTCAAGAAACAAAATTCAAACTGTGAAAAATATGATTTTATGTGGTTTCAAATGTCAACAAACTATGTAACAAAACTTTGTAATCAGTGTGTTGTAGCCTAGTCTAACACCTACTAGTCTGTCAAAGCTTTATCCAGTAAAAGCAGGGTTTTTTGTGTCAATTTTGAAACTGAGAACCTGCACCATGTTGAGTTATCTGATGCAGTTTATCAGACAACCAGTCTTCGTGTGTTGAGCCATAACCACATCCTGCCTCTGTCTCCTGTGCTCTGAAACATCTGACAGCTTTGAGGGCCGTTGCATGAAAACAGCTTGCTTAGGAGCGTGTGTGTCTGAGAACATGGAGTCAGGGGCCAACTAAGACCACACACAGCCTGCGTGCATGAGGGGGATAAACCCAGTCATGAGTCTTCGCTGGAACGTGGAGGAGGCCGGACCGGAGTCTGATCCACACACCAACATCAAGTGACATAATGATGAGAACAACAAAATACAGTGGCGTCATTGAAGCCCAGTGGCGAGCAAACCAGAGAGAGACAACAATCAGCAGCATGTTTCTACTGTGTGCAGGCTCTCACTGTAACAATGATCTTTTGATTGACATGGCCTCGTGTTGTGAACATACTCCATTCAGCAGGCTGTTCTCCGCTCAGGTCCAGTGCCAGAGCACTGATTGCACTACAGGCTGGCACATCGCGGCCCAGCCTAGGCACAACTTGGAGATGAGGGCTCGCATTCATATGCAGACTGAGAACAAACTGTTACTCTCCCGCTCGTACTCCTGCCAGACAGAGGTGCATATTGTGTCCTCTTTCAGTAGTGAGAGCATTTTACCCAACATAGGAAATAAACTACCAGCATGTTCCTCGTTAGAGAGCCATGTGATATTAAAGGTTTGTTTCACACAGGAAATATAGATAAGGTGATACGTTACATCATGTACTGCGTTATTTCCTGATGAACAAAATGAAGTATAATAATAAATAACTAAATCTCCACTTTAAACAGTTTCACCCCATCTTCCTCAGACCCAGCCCACATGATGGGGTCAGAAATGAGGTCGGAAATGAGGCAGCAGAATTTAAAAAAGTCATAAATAAATCCCAAAGAAATGGATCCAAAAAATCTAATCCCAGGCAGAAGACCCTCCACTCACCTTGAGCTGGGACTTGGACACCTTCCCACTCTTCTCCAGGTCCAGGGCGGTGAACCCGTACCAGATGGACTTCAGTAGCTCTGCGCGCAGCTCCATGTCTGCAGCAGCATTACTCTCTGGGTTTCACCTCTCACAGTTTTTTCTCCTTCCCTCTGCTGTTGACACGGGGCCTTGTGTGACAGGCGGACACCCACACTGTGTGCTGCTGTCAGGGGGAACTGGAGCTTTACCAGCCTGCTGCCAGCGACATCTGCTGGTGTGCAAGGGTGGAAGTAACTAATACATTTACTCACGTTACTGTAATTGACTGGCTTTTTTGAATACTTATCCTGTACTTTTAAGTATTTTTAAATTAAATTTTGTGGTTCTCCATAAGCATCAGAAACTGGACAGTGGAGCCATTCACATGATCAGTAATCTGGCTTTACTTTGAATCTAGTTTGAACTCTCATCCTTTTAGAATTGCATGGGAAAGATCACATGTTCTCTTTTCTAAAAGTTAACTCAGTTAGTTTTACTCTCAGTACATTTTAAATGAGCTACTTTTTTACTTTTACTTAAGTTGATTTTTACATCAGTACTTACGTAAAATGTCAGCAGAGTAACAGTACTTCTATTTGAGTAGGAAATTCTAGTGCTCTTTCCACCACTGATCTCTTTCAACAGCTCAAGTGTAGTGCAAGTGTAGTGCATGGCTGATCATGTTTTCTCTCCCCACTATCATCACTTAGCTTCTAGTCTGCAATACACCATTCTGCATTCAATCAAATCTTTAAAAAATAAATAAATAAAAAATGGAAAGACTTTCAGAAAACTGGGGCGGCTCCAGACTTTTTTGAGATGGGGGTCAATCTATTGTGTTGTTAATTAATTATTCTTAATTGTCTTTAACTAGAACCACATCAGCAGTAATCTTCCTTAACCAAGAAATGGCCTACATTATCAAGTGTCTAGATCTAGATGTGTAGGCTACACACAGCAGAAAGTATGTGCTCTTTACTACAGGCTGTATACAGACCCTAAAGAAACTTAATGGTAGATTTTAGAAGGACTTGAAAATAAAATAAAAAACTTTAAAAGACCATGCAGATTCTATAGGTCAAAACTATACCACAGAAAACCCTATAGTAATACCTTGAGGATAAAAAAATAAAAATAAATAAAAACTATTCAGCACCACAGATTCACCATGACACCCTATAGGAATATCAACAAGACAGTGTAAGGGGTAAAAAGTATTTTAGTATAATTATCTATTTGAAAAACACTGGTGGTCAGAAACATTGCCAAACAGTTTTTCCCTGAACTTCTCCATTTGTTCCAAGGGGAGAGGGGGAACCCGCGGCAAAAATCCAAAGAATCACGTGGTAAAACAACTTTCGCGTCGTTACCATGGAGCTGTTTATGCTAACCCGTATCTCATTGGGCAAAAATAATACGATGACCAAAGCACCACAGTAATTGGTTGGCACCGTTTCCCATTTCGACCAATGGAAAGGCGCGCTTTTTACAAACCGCTGCGAGTCCAGGAAGTTGACAGCGTTCTGTGGTATGAAAGATAGAAAGAACACAACAAGGGACCTTTAAATCAGCACAAATCGTCCAACATTTGGAATTAACTGTATCAGAAAACCTTTCTTGGATGCACGGAAGGAACTAAGATACTCCTTTTGTATTTTGAAAGTATGTAACGAGAAAAAAAGCACCTTTTTTGCGGTTCTACGTTCATGTCTGACGTACTAACGTGAACAAAAGTATTACATTTAGCCCTAACTTGCTCTGGTTAAAACTGCCTCTCGTTATTTTTTGGCTAGCCAACGCGTGAGTTTGTACGGTGCTGAGGATAGCTACAATTATTTATTTGTCGTTTTGTTTTGCAACGTTTAACGTGCCATGGATGCTAGCGTCTGGCTGCAGTAGCTTTGCTGACTTGGTTGCTTTAGTTGTCTGAAAACGTATTAGTGTGGATGTGGCCTTTATAGCTCGTGCTTCCTAGCTGTGTTGTTAACATGTTAGAGCAATTGTTAAATTGTTGGAACAAATTGTAGGCTGATGTTAGTGCTTTTGCTGGTGTGTGGTGCATGCGTTTCTGTATTTTGTCTGTCTTTGTACCCAGTCTGCTGTTAGGTAATGTTTCATGTTTGGTCTCTTACTTGGATGTTGTTATTCACAGTTTTTCTACTTATTTTTCCCTCAGCTTGTACTTCAGACCTTCACCTCCCCTTGGCATCATTATGGATTCCTCTCCAGTACTTCGTCAGCAAAGTCAGAACAAAATCCACAGTCACCATATGAGGTAGTAAGACGATTGTACAGGAGGGCAGCGCATGAAGTTATGTCTTTTCACTTTACTGCTGTTGGTACTTTGCAAGTGACTGGTTCTCTCTACACAGAATGAAGAATGAACATAACAAAATACCAGTAGAGCAGACACCCTCTAAACACATGTCTGCGCCTCACCTTTCCAAACGGGGTGTTGAGAACCAGGACCCAGGAAGCTCACAGACTGGGCAGAAGGCTCCCGTACGACCAGGTATAAGCAGGCTTCCAGTGCTTGCAAAGTCCCTTCATCTTCAGACTCCCTCGGACTTCACTCAATCCCACAGGAGGTGGGAAGAGAAACCCCTGGCTGTAAGTGCCTTCTTCCCCTCCTTAAACAGTCACTTAAATTAATTTGTTTCATTTTAATCACATTATTATTCTTATGTCCTTTACACTTTCTCATTTTCCTGTAGGGGAAAGCTAAGAAGAAAAAGCCATGCACCAAGCCTGTACCTTTCAACCTGTCTCAGCCCAAGAGTGCAAGAATGGCAACTCAAAATCAGAAGCCCCCAACAGTTCCTCTATCAAGGACTGGCACTCATGCTATGCAACTTGAAAAGATTTTATGCACTGCCCATCCAAAAACAAAAAACACAAATGCAAAACCGTCTAACCATCCAGCTGCCTTGTCGCACAGCAATGGGGATTCAAGCCAAGGAACAGAGGAGTCTCGAGGAAATCGGCCTTCCAGCGATGCGTCTCATGTTCCAAACAGGATAGCTAAGGCTACAGACAAGACATTACCTGTGTCAGGACAGCCTGGGCCCTCCACTGCATTTACCAGCTCAGCCACTTTGTCTAATCCTCTATCATCCATTCCAAATAATGTTGCTATGCATCAGAATAGTGTCGCTTCCTTGGCACAGCATGCTCGTAGTGCAGAGGCCTGTTTGGATAACATGGACCTGCTCAGTCTCAATGATCCATCCAACACCTGTCATGCTAGCCAGACTGTGCAGGCTACCTCCCATGTTAATTTGTCAAAAGGTTCAACTGGTAAGTAAAGTGTTTTCTTGTCTTTACAGCAAGGCAATAGTAATTCATTACTAGATAGCTAGAATTGCTATGATTTTTCCTGCTTTGGCTATTCTCTTATTTAGCTTTTTGTTGTGAGACTACAGTGTTCTTTTTCCATGTGATGTTGAAAAAGAAGTTTCCGTAAGATAAGTCAACACTGTTTCTAAGGCTGAGGTCTCATGTCTTTCAGGCAAAGGGGAGGCCTTCCAGTCTGACCATGCGGCTTTGCTTAGTATCCTCCAGAATGAGGGAGTGAGTGCCATGGGCCTGGGATCTGCAACTCCACAGTCCACTAAACCTTATAACTACCTGGTGAGTTGGTTTGGTAACAACAGTCTCTAACTGAACTCATCTAGCAAGACTTTTAGGGTCTTTACAGTTTTACCACACACTGATTGACTGACATCAAGAGGTTTGTTTTTGAATGTTTGTTTTTGTTTGAATTGTAATTGTATTGTTTCTCAGTGTAGTGATAATTATTCTGTAGATCTTGAGTTTGTTTCCAATAACCATCTGTGTATTTATTGGATATTCTGTTCTTTGCAGCCCCAGCGAGTGTCTGTCATGAAGAGTCGACAAAAGGCTGGACCCACTACAGGTGAGCATAAGATTGCGTGCTTCAACATTTGTAATCACAGTTTATATAAAAGTTGCTGTTAAACCTCATCATAAAGTTTGAGTGAAATTAGTAATGTCATAACTTCTGCTAACCTTTGCAAATGCTACGCAATAAGTGTAGTGTAAAAAGTAACCTTTTATTCGATTCTGTGCCACCAAACCCTCTCAGTAACATGAAGGTACATGCTGAAATAGAGTCAGAGATAGAGGACTTTGAATTATAAACAGAAAATGTGTGCTTAACAAACATTTTATTATGCCAACTAGTCAGAAAGATAAAACAGAAAACTCCAAAGCTGAGAAATGAAGTACTGTAAACAGAAGTCAAAAACAAGGGACCTCAGGAACCCCAAAACAGATATCTTTCAATGCAAATATGACCATTGAAAGATATGGAGAACAGCCTTTCTTGGGCACTAATGCTATTGCTTTGTTAACAGCAGTTTCTCTTTTCCTTTTTACTGATTGCCTTATCTTTATCCTTTTTACTGATTACTTTGATTTCCCTTGTGCAATATAGTAAAGCATAATCATCACATTATAATGTCATTAGTGTCAAATCAGTCACAGAATGCTATGCAATGTCTTGGTGTGTTGTGGTACATGTCAATATTACTGCATTGCATAAAGTTATTTAAACAACTCAATGTAAATGAACTGAACTGTGCATGGGGACTGAGTATTTGCGCTGTGTGCTTTTCTTATAGGACTAACAAAGTTGGTGCAGTTCTCCCCAGACGCTGCTGCACTGCGAAGCATCATCCAGAATGAGGGGGTGAAGGCTGGAGGGCCTTTGGGTGCCACACCCCGGAACTCAGTCTGTCCATCAGGCAGAGGCACCTCAATCTACACAGTAAGTAGAGACTGATTTTACTCCTTTCTCTTCTTTCCTGTGGTTGCATTTTCTGTCTCTCACCACCGTGCTTTTATAAACACAATGGGAGCGTTTAATTTACTCTGATGCTTCACTTCTCAGGCCCAGAGAGTGCCTCTTACAAAAAGTCGCACGGAGACGGCAGGAGGACCAGTGGGTAAGATACCGTACCGTGGTTCCTGTTATCTCATGAGACCTAATGCATTGCTATCTCTCTGTCCTCTTACCCTGATGTTGACGTGGCCGTTTTTATCCTCAGCAAAGGCACTCAAAGAGACTCCGGTGATGAAATGGACGCCCCAGAGAGTCCCCAACACCAGGCATCAGCCCATGTCCGCCATGGCCAGTATACATGTATGTCCAAGTCCCGTCTATGTTTAGAACGCTATATCTCCGACAGTCACAGTCACTTCTCCTTCTCATGACACTGCTGTTTTCAGAAGAGGCTTCTGTCGGCGCACCGGACGCCCTACGCCGGCTCTCCCAGGCTGAGGGGCCCCCAGGGCTGCAACACCGACCTGCAGCCGCACAAGGAGGTGAGAACCGGGGAACGGGGATGCTTTTCATATTAAATCCGCTCATTGTAATCAGGGCCTTCCCCAAGGTTTTTGATGCTCATGATACTCATATTGAAGTCATCCGTTGAATGGCTGATTGGAATTTTTACAGGTTGGTGGTGAAGACTCTCTACACCTTTTGGGGAGCGCCCTTGTAATATGGAGTAATCACAATAAAATGTAGTCCAGAACATATGGTATAACATATGCCGTTTGGTGGAAACTTTCATTCAAACCATCTTCCGCTACCATCAGTGCATATATTTTTAGCCAGGGTTGATCCAGGGAGAATTGAACCCACTGAGCCACACAGAACCACAATCCATATGACATTTTGGGTGTGAATTTCTTTTTTTCTTCCGTGTTTGTTGGCAGGAGATTGCCCAGAGGTTATTTGATGATGAAGAGGATGAGCAGAGTACGAATGTGACAGACAGAGACCCTGGGACAGAAGCAGAGCAGCTCCCAGTCCGAGCCTCAACTGTAAGATATCCACTCCAAACTTTCTATAACTTCTCAGTACAGTGAACCATATCTAACGGACTTTGTTATATTACTTACTTGGATATTATAACATTGCTGTATGTCGCTTTGTTTCCTCTTCTAGACTGAATCCCACCGTGAACAAAAGGGAGAGATCGGCGCGACCCACGGAGGCGAGGACGAGAAGAAAGAGCAGGAGCAGAGGAGTGAGAGAGGGCAGCCGTTCTTCCAAGCGCCGCTCAGAGAATCAGTCATTTTTTTGTCGACAGGCAAAAAGCTGCTCAGAGGCCCACGCTTTGAGAAGCAGGAGCAACAAGGCACGATTTCATCAACGGTGCCACCAGTCCATGAAGAGACGCCATCTGTGTCCGACCCAACCTGGCAGATCAACCCGTCTGTTCTGAGTTTGCCCAGAGGTACCACTGAAATCTCACATTCCCGTTACTATTGATTTTTTATTTACTATTGATCTAGCTTATATATGTTACGGGTGCACCACATTTTTCTTTATTTTTACTATTTTTCACATTTTAGAATAATAGAAAAGACATCAGAACTACGAAATGACACAAATGGAATTATGCAGTGAACAAAAAAGTGTTAAACAAATCAAAACTATCTTATATTTTAGATTCTTTAAAGTTGCCACCCTTTACCTTGATGGAAAGGCAAAGGCTTTGGAAAGAAATTCATACATAGGGATCAACTTCACTATTTATATTTGTCTAAGAAACAAATTTCAAGCATTTAAGCATAAGCCTTTATATCAAAATGGCTTTAAGAGAATGAAAAACATAATGCATTTAATCAGGTGTTTAAAAACTTTTGACTGGTAGTGTATATTTCATGAATGTTTTCCTGGATTGCAGCTGTGACACCTGCTACGAGTGTGAACTTTTGCATTACAGACCTCGTTGTGCAGAAGAGTTACGCTCGGAGCCCTGCGGTGGCGTTGCTGCGCAGGCGCCTGCCCCCTCTGGAGGAACTGCGCATGGACGAGGAAGTGGCCACCTACACCTCAGTCTCCGCCCCTGATGCCCCCGGATTCCTGCCCCCCCGGCCCCGCTGTGGAAACCCTCTGGCCTCCATGCTGCACTTCCAGGAGTCCACTGTGAGTACGGCACTGACAGTCTGGATGTGTAGGATGTTTAAAGCTGCTATGTGTAAAACAAAGGAGACCGTCGCTGAGAAGATTTCCAGCCTCTACATTTCATTTTACAATGTGTGCCACCGGGTCCGATTTCGTGGGAAATCTGCTGGATTTACAGCACAAAGCAGGAGGAGGGCCACTGTTTTTCCAGTACAAACGGAGCTAAAGCTTTTGTTACTCTTTGGTACAAGAGACAACGGGATTTATGGGAAATGTGGTCTTAGTTTTGAGAAACACTAGCACTAACAATACCACTAGTGTGAGATAGAGGCCACCAATCATCTCGACTATGGTTTAGTTTAAGTAATTATACCAAGGTATCACAATTAACGTGACAATGATATATTAATGTTTAAAAAACTGTGCATAGCACCTTTTTAAATATATACTGTATATCGACACACAACCTCATAAAAATATATATATTGTCTTGTTCCTTTTGTTTTCCAGAGGTTTGTGCCAATTGTCTACGATCCCTCCTCCGGCCCCCCCTCCCCCTGCGCCTCTCCACGGCAGGAGAGATGACTTTTGCACTACAGAAGTTTCTTCTCTCTAGTTTACTGATGAGAGAGTCTCTTTTCTGGAGCTGATATTTGTCAAACACTGTTGTTGCCAGCTTTCTGAAGTCCCTAAAGAATACTGCCAGTATTATTTTTACAAATACTTCAACCCCTTTGTCTTGTAAATGGTTATCAGCGTCAGCAGATACTTTATCAAAAAATGGCGTAGCCTGTTGAATAATGCATCTTTTCTACTGCAGACCATTCATGTTTGCTCATTTAGGAAAGACAAAATAGAAAATGACTTGCCTATAATGTAGGTGCATCCCCATGAGAAACAATGATAGTTTATGATAGGAATCAAAAACTAAATGTGTGAATGGTTTTATCAATAAAGTCATTGAGGATTGTCAATATTGCTTAGCCTATTAGCAGTTGGCTCACTGACATGACATGTAAATGTTTCTGGACTTGATCAATATTATAGCTATAAATATTGATTAGGATAACTGGCAGTATTGTTTTCTCAGACATACATTATGTTTCAACACTAGAGTATTGTTGTTTGGATTGAACATATTCATGTTTTTATGTACAGTGTTTATAATAAATTTATACATGTTACTGTCAAGAGGGGTATGATTTTGATTTAGCTGGCATCGCTACAGTCACATTCACATTGGACTACCAACAGCAACCGGAGAACTGCAGAGCAGACTTGAGTTTCATGTTAGCAGTGACGTGATTCCATGAATGGACTTGTTCATCATTTCATTTTCCAGCAGTCTTGGATCAGAGCTCAAGGCACAAGTGTTATTTTTCCTGGAATGTTAATGCTGTCTACTGTAGCTATCATGACTGCTCTGCTCTGATCAGTATCTGGAAAAGACGCTAATTAATGGATGACACAAGATCTGCCATATTGTCTTGCATTCCCCAAATTGTCCTTGGGGCAAACCTAGAGTTCAAGCCTTTTTCTGGAAACAACATGTAACAAGGGGCATGCATGAGCATCGTGTTAACGCATGTGACACTGTATCCGGTTTAGAGAGAAGTGGTAGTGCTACAGCTGTGATCCGTACATCTGAAATATATCCTGCTGTTGCTGAATCAGCTCGACCCTAAAGGACACTTTAGTCAGGATTTTTCACTCTTAATTTCCGGCACCAATGCATTGTAGCTGCTGTGTATGTGGGCTCACTGTGGGCTTCTTGTGTAGAAATGGCTTCTTGTGTATAAAAGTCAACCAAAAAGTGACCATTTGCCTTCCATTATTTTAATGCTCAATATATAGTGTGAAAATAATTAATTTGAAATGCATTTAAACGGTTCATGTTTAAATTGTTCAACATGTCACATTTCTGCTGAGTAGAAGGTAAAAAGATGGAAAACAGCAAAAAAGGCAAAATAATGGGAGTAGGGAAACCACTTGTAATGCAGAAAGTAAGGAAACGTATTCAAGTGTGCATAAGCCAGTAAAGTGTCACAGCTTTCTAAGGCAGTTTTAAGCTTAAATAAATTTCCTTACACTCTGCAAGACATTTCTGCTGTGTACATTGTTTGTATTTTCCGTTTTGTAACTGTCCGCTGCAGGTGGTTACAGTGACTGATGTATATTTAGTTCAGTTGTGTGTGTCGGGGGTGGGGGCTCGGGGCTCAGGGCAGGATTAGAAACAGCAGCCTTTAAAGCCTGTGCCTTCACCCGTCGCCCCCCTGAGAAGCAGAGAGTGAGGGAAGAGGAGCAGCACTCCGTTCCTTCTCCTTTTTCTTTTCCCTTTGCTGTGCCACCAGTATGTCTGGTTCCCCTGGAAACATGTCCAACATGGACCCCACCAAGATGGGGGTCGGTCGCTCCATTGCTGTGCTGACATCAGGAGGAGATGCCCAAGGTAAGCGGAGGATTGCATGATGAGGACAGTCAGAGGAGGTAGCAGTAATGTTAGTCTGGCTCAGCTGTGAAGATCATAGCTTTACATTGAATTGATGCAAAATATAGGGAGTATAGGGAGGTCTCAACAGCCTTGATAGCATGAATTCAAGGTGTATCACAGCTACAGATGGGTGGCAGGTTGGCCTAGTGGCTTGAGAGACCGTCCTTTAACAGGAGCATCAAGGTTCATGCCCCGTTGTTCAGCATCTGTCCTGCTAAAGTGTCTGAGCACTCCCTGCCAGTTCCAGGATCTCTTTATGGGGATCAATAAAGTATCCCAGCCTGGATGACAGTTCAAGTAAAGTACAAGAGCCAAAACACAGAAAGGTCAAGGAACATTTTTCCAAGATACCAGTGCGCCATATTTGAAGGTCAGAGTCTGATGGATGTTTGGATACTGCTTGAAGTCGGGGTGATAAAAGTAAGATGGCTTCTTGGAGTCACAACACTACCAAAAGACGCACAAAATATTAGAAATATTTTGATTTAGCTTCCAGCAGAGTTTTAAATGTCTTGACAAATGATAAAGCTCATAAACCTTCATAGTTGGGTTGAATTTCTTGGCAGCTTTTTAATATTAACTTTACAAATCACCTTTAATCTGACAGTTCTTTAAGATGCCATACATATAGACCATGTTTTCCTTTGTTAAACAAGCAATAGCTGCAGTAGAAACTTATTCCAACAGCTTTGATTGAAGTTCCGCTGGATAGTGTCTCATAGCAATCTGTTTTATCTTTGTCCAGTAGAATCATTGCCAGATTATTCTTAATGTGACCCCAACATTTGCGTATTTACCCCTCGTTCCTCTCGTGCGTCCCGCTATTTCTCATCTTTGGGGCTAATTTTAGTGGCAGTGACCTTTTTCTGGAATGGATCCACAGCTGCTGCCCGGTGAAACAAGAGCTGCTGCATGCCATGGCCTTTACTGTACTGAACTTCCAGGGGCGAGATGGTACACAGACATGCTGTGACATTAGTTCTGTCCTTTCCCTATGGCTATTTTTGTCTAATCAGATACTAATGTACCGATCAAGTCACTAAAAGGTTACATGGCTCTATAATGTCTCACGTATCTGGCTGATATTTGACGAGTAGGATACTACTGTCTTGTTAATGCAACACTTAGGCTCTGACACTCATCTCTTGTTGTAGCGTGTGTAAATTAGACTTCATCACAGATCATGTCTTGCAATCTGCTGTTTGTGTGTGCCAGGTATGAACGCGGCTGTGAGAGCCACAGTCAGAGTTGGTCTCTACACCGGAGCCAAAGTCTACTTTGTTCATGAGGTACAGTAGATCACATGGGCTACAATGCAAACTACAGTATGTTGACATATCCTACTGCAAATAAATTTATTAGAGTGATACTTCTGCCTCTGTGACATGAGTATATTCATGATAAAAAATGATTGATGATTTTTTCACTGCATTGCAATGTTGATACAAGTTGGCAAGTTGGTGTATGGCAGGGTTACACCAATATATCAGGCTGATACTGGCCTTTTGTCATTATTATTATTATATATATACCAGTAGTATATATAGTAATATAATAGTATAATTATAAGAGGTTTCAGTGGAGAGTTTTAGTGTCTCACAGTCTCTGTTTCAGAAGCTTTTCCACCTTGCAAACAATACAATTCTGGGGGAAACAATGAATACTTGGTCAAAAATGGTCAAACTTGGTGCAATGTATCAGCTTCAGCAGCTTCAGTCCAATAATATTTGTTTGGGCCTTTCAAAAGTCCATATCAGTCAAACCCTTGTGTATGTTGACGTGTGCTGCAGGGCTACCAGGGACTGGTGGATGGAGGAGACAACATTCGCCTCGCCACTTGGGAGAGTGTGTCCATGATGCTTCAGCTGGTGAGTGTGTAGCCTCGGACACACACACACACACACACACACACACACACACACACACACACACACAGAACCACAGATACACACATCCTATATGTCATACCTCAGACGAATATCTAATGACATCACCAGAAATAACAGTGGCATTTAGGGATGGCGGGGTGGCCTAGGGGTTAAAAAGGTCTTCCACTAAGTGAAAGGTTACAGGTTTCGATCCACACAAAAGCCAAATGTCCTGCTTTAGTGTCCTTGACACATCCATGTGGTGTTTACGTGTGTCTTTAAAGCTTCACAGTTCCAACACCTCTTGTTCTTGGCTTACTCCAGGTTTCACAAGGTCTAATCACATGAGAAACTGATATGGAGAGATGAGTCCTATATTTAATGGCTGACTCTGCTCTGTGGCTGACGGCAGCTAACCCTGAGGGGCATGCATAAACTTTCAGAGCTTGTGATTCACATTTATAGCTATCATCACTGTTGTCTAAATAAACACAGCGGGCGGTGGAGAAGGTAATACAAGCTAAGTGTTGTGAAGTGTGTGAAACTGAGCTTTGAGATGGACAGGTGCCATGGGGAAGAGTTTCTACCCTGTCCACTCACAGCATGATGCAATCACACTTGATGATGCAGAGAATATAGAGAGAATATTGGATATCTGTTGTAGAAAACACTGTGGGGTTAAATGGCAGTGTTCATGGCATTGATATGTTCCTCCTCCTCCTCCTTCTCCTCCTCCTCCTCCTCCTCCTCCTCCTCCTCCTCCTTCTCCTCCTTCTCCTCCTTCTCCTCCTCCTCCTCCTCCTCCTCCTTCTCCTCCTCCTCCTCCTCCTCCTCCTCCTCCTCCTCCTCCTCCTCCTCCAAAGCTGGTTTAAAAACAACATCTCCTTTTTTCCATGCCAGGGCGGCACTGTCATTGGCAGTGCCCGCTGCAAGGACTTCCGAAACAGAGAGGGCCGTATGCAGGCAGCCTGCAACCTTGTGAAGCTTGGCATCACCAACCTGTGTGTGATTGGAGGCGATGGCAGTCTGACTGGCGCCAACCAGTTCAGGACTGAGTGGAGCAGCTTGCTGGTTGACTTGGTCAGAGCTGGTAAGAGACAGACGGAGTGACCGTAAGAGTAATGAGTCCTGAGTGAAATCTCTGAAGTTCTTGATTGATACTTTGACCTTATCTCCTTGGCTGTATCTGTTAAAATCCACAAGTGCAGGCAATCTGTGCTCTCTTCCCACAGAGCTTCTGTTCCAGTCCATAATAAAGATAGATAGATAGATAGATAGATAGATAGATAGATAGATAAGATGGAGGGAATCATGAAAATCTTGTGAATTTACTGAGAATATATTTGTTGTGATTACTAATAAAGTGTCTGACTCTCTCTGACTCTTTCTTTTTCCTCCAGGTAAGATTACTGATGATGAAGCTAAGAGATCTTCACACCTGAACATCGTCGGCATGGTCGGCTCCATTGACAATGACTTCTGTGGCACCGACATGACCATTGGCACTGACTCCGCCCTGCACCGCATCATTGAGGTGGTGGACGCCATCACCACAACCGCACAGAGGTCAGTCACCACAATACAACATCAACATAGTTAGACTGATGTTTTGGGTTCTTCAGCTTCATATATATATATAGAATATGGCAGCTTCTTGCTACATATTCACTACAGTTCCCTCCTTCCTGATCTGTATGATATGCTTTCTGTTCATCCACAGCCACCAGAGGACATTCATCCTGGAAGTGATGGGCAGACACTGTGGGTCAGTACTTGTGTGTGTGTTTCTGTGTGTGTGCCTGTGTGTCAGTGTCTGATGTCACTGGTCTACAATAGAATATAAATCTGTATCATACAAATCTCCATTTATTTGGATGGGTGTTTGCTCTCGCCTGATCTAGTGCGTTTGCTCTGTGTTGATATTTAATCCTGTATATGTTAATTTAATACTTTATAGATGAGACACGTTTTACACATTCACTGGCAAGGTTTCTGATTAACCTGTGTATAATTATGCATACCCATGCCTGAATTACGTACAGACACTGGTACATCGTATATATGTGAGTATACGTACCCTGAGTGTGTGTGTGTGTCCTGCTGCAGGTACCTGGCCCTGGTGACCGCCCTGTCCTGTGGTGCAGACTGGGTGTTCATCCCAGAGATGCCCCCAGATGAGGGATGGGAGGAGCACTTGTGCAGGAGGCTGGCAGATGTACGTCTCAATTCACTGATCAAGACTCCTGCCCACCTGCCTCTTCACACATAAATATCCCACATATCATTCAGAATCAATACATGAACTCTTATTTATTCTAACTTTTTTAAATGTTTTTTTTTTTAGCAAAGGGCCAGGGGTTCTCGTCTGAATGTGATCATTGTGGCTGAGGGCGCCGTGTCCAGAGATGGCAAACTAATTACGTCTGACCAGATCAAGAAGGCAAGCCCCTCCTCCTGATGTCAGTAGGGTAAAATAATATTCCAAGTAGCAGAGACAATATGGCATACCAACAGATTGATTTCTCTGTCTGTAGCTGGTGACTGACAGGCTGGGCTTCGACACTCGCACCACTGTTCTTGGACACGTGCAGAGAGGCGGCACGCCCTCCGCCTTCGACAGAATCCTGGTAAGTTTCTCACTAAATCACAAAATATTCAATGAAAGTATACTGCTTTGTCTCTGCCTCTCCTTGCACACACACACACACACACACACCTGATGATCTGACTATGTGGTGTCTGTGTGTGTGTGTGTGTGTGTGTGTGTGTGTGTGTGTGTGTGTCGTCCAGGGCAGCAGGATGGGTGTGGAGGCTGTGATGGCGCTGCTAGAGGCCACTCCAGACACTCCTGCCTGTGTGGTCAGCCTGTCTGGGAACCAGGCGATCAGACTGCCGCTCATGGAGTGTGTGCAAGTGGTGAGTCACCATCTTTCACACTGGTCACTAACCCAAAGTTTGACATAGTTTATTAGGGGTTGAATTCTGCTCTACTTGCTTTAGAGGATATGCACTGACACTGTGGTAGGAGATCTCTCTATCTTTCTCTCGCTCACACTCCCTATCACTCTCTTTATAGACCAAGGATGTGACTGCTGCCATGTCTGAGGGCAGATTTGAGGATGCTATCAAGCTCAGGGGAAAGTAAGAATATTTTCCTTTTAAATGTAGTGATGTTTAATAGCAATTGCACCATGAATGATTAACAATGTAGCTCAGAAAAAAACACAAACACGTTGCCTTATTTGTGATGTGCAGGAGTTTTGAGAACAACTGGAACACATACAAGTTGCTGGCCCACATCAACCCCCCAGATGTTAAGGTGAGGACCAGTCATTTATTAAATCATGACAGGTTGGCATTCTCTTAGCATGAGTGAAGATTATCCTTCATGACAAAGTGGATGACAAATGAAAAACTGACAACATGAACTGAATGAAATGGCTTTTTCCGTGACAGCTAACTCTCATACATCTCTCTCTCTCCCCGCTAGAGCAACATCAATGTGGCCATTATGAACATCGGTGCTCCCTGTGCCGGTATGAACGCTGCTGTCCGCTCGGCAGTCAGGATGGGCATCATCCAGGGCCACAATATGTTGGCTGTCCACGACGGCTTTGACGGTCTGGCTCACGGACAGGTGAGTGTACCTTCCCCTACTCACTTCAGACCTCCTGGTCCACAACAGCCTACAGAAACAAGAACAAATTCAGCTACTCTGGGACGCCGATGGATGTTCTAAAAACCCATTTTTATTGGAACATAAAAACCAATGTGTTTTCACAGAAAGCCTTCATCAGGGTTACATGACCTTTCCAGAGAAGTGGCAATTTTGGAAAGGTATTTAAGATGTCATGTAACTCGGATAAAGGATTTCTGCAGAAACACGTTGGTTTTTATGTAGCAATAAAGATGGGTTTTTAAAACATCGGCCTCCAAGAGCAGCTGAATTTGTTCCTTTATACCTTTTTCTAGTTCATGCACCTTAGATGTAAGGTAGCGACAGTTTTGTTTTGACATAACAATATTTTAATACTGAAATCAACATGAATGATGATACATAATTTTATGATAACTGCAAAATATGTTGGTATTACTAGTATTACTAATAGTGGTAGCAGTTGTGGTGCTGCTGGTATTAGTATTAGTATTAGTATTAGTATTCGTATTAGTATTAGCACCAGTAGTAGTGCAAGTTTTAGTATTTGTATCATGCTCAGTCATTTTCTCTTCCTCAGATTGAGCCCATCACCTGGACTGAAGTGAGTGGCTGGACTGGAAAGGGAGGGTCAATGTTGGGCACCAAGAGGTAAAACACTGGTTGTTGCTCTTATTTCCAATGATATGACAGCTTGATTACAAAGGAACTCTAAAATGTATTTCACAGTGTTGTCTGTCTTTTGTTCTTTTGCCTAAAGAACTCTTCCAGGTAAACTGATGGAGGAAATCAGCCTGAATATTGCCAGACACAACATCCATGCTTTGGTGATCATTGGTGGATTTGAGGTAGGATCTATCTCCTCTAAAGCCAGAATTCATGCAAATAATGACTGATCTCTCCACTGAGATTTCATGGTCTCAAGCCTGACCTTCATTGCCCTCTTTTCCAAACACACAAACAAATCCGTCTTCTGCTGCAGGCTTATGTGGGCGGTCTGGAGCTGGTTCAGGCCAGGGAGAAATACGAGGAGCTGTGCATTCCCATGGTGGTCATCCCCGCCACTGTGTCCAACAACGTCCCTGGCTCTGACTTCAGTGTCGGTGCTGACACTGCCCTCAACACCATCACCTCTGTCAGTACCAACATCACGCACACACACACACACACACACACACACACACACACACACACACACACACAGAGGACGTAAACACCTCTCTTCTCTGTTCTGCTGCAGACCTGTGACAGAATCAAGCAGTCTGCAGCAGGGACCAAGCGCCGCGTGTTCATCATTGAGACTATGGGTGGATACTGCGGCTACTTGGCCACCATGGCCGGTATGGCTGCTGGGGCCGACGCCGCCTACATCTATGAAGAAAAATTCAGCATTAGAGACCTGGAGGTGAGATGATGGTCGTGGAAGCAGGATCAGGATCCTTAGTTCTCCAATTTACAGAGTCCTTACGCATCGAATAGTGATGAACTCCTAATGAGCAGTGGACTTTATTGGTTTACAGGCGAACGTGGAACATCTTGTGGAGAAGATGAAGACAACAGTGAAGAGAGGGTTGATTCTCAGGTAGGTTTTGCTCAGCTATCACCCAGAAGATTCATGAATCAACATGAATTGAGGTATAGTGTTCAAATGCAGTCATTACACCCTCATTACAGACCTCTCCAATGGAAGCCAGATGCATTTTTATAACCTTTCACAGGTAGATCATAGTCCTTTAGAAGTTGATTTGTTTTCTAGGAATCCAATATGGTTAATGAATGTCGCTGAATGTGCCAGCATTAATGTTACTGTGGGCACTGAATTCTTTAGGGGACTTTCAAGCTATAGTGTTTATTTTTTATGTATATGTATTGTAATGTGATAATATTCCTGTTACATGGACTTGTGTTATTTACATTCTGCTGAACGGATGGAGCCATCAATGCAAGTCTTCCCTATATTACAGCTCAATGTTCAATTGTTTGTATTGTTCCATTTTATTATCAGCAGTATTAGCATTAATATTTATTGCAGTAATAGCAGTAGTAGCAGTAGGAGTAGTATTATAATCTCTCTCTGTTCATTCTCGGATAGGAATGAGAACTGCAATGCCAACTACACCACTGACTTCATCTTCAACCTGTATTCAGAGGAGGGCAAAGGCATCTTCGACTGCCGTAAGAATGTTCTCGGACACATGCAGCAGGTCGGTTAATGTGTCCAACAGTGGATATGGACCATAACATACAAGTTACAATCTGCTCTATATCACAATATGATAGGTCGCTCACACAACTGTCTGTCCTCTGTCACCTACAGGGTGGCACACCAACACCTTTTGACAGAAACTTTGGCACAAAGATGGGAGCCAAGTCTGTCCTGTGGCTGACTGAGAAACTGAAGGAGTGCTATAGACATGGTATGTGGAGCTTTACAGTGTGAGATGTCAAAAAAATATAGAAGCAAAATCCACTGGACTTAAAATGAGGAGTTGGAACTTGAATTTTAACTCTTCATTTTAAGTCCTATTCTTAAGTTCTATTTTTGGACATCTTACTACCTGGATGACTGAAATGACACAGACATATTTTACAGTGTGAGCATTTTAGAAAACCCAACTTAAAACCAAAAGTGTTTTAGCTGCTCACACAGATTTTGATCATTTCTAATACTATATGGCATTGGTGACACTCTGTTTCTTGGTGGTGGATACTAGTGAGCTTATGGAGTGTTACCTGAGCTGTTTCACTCCCTGTAGGTCGTATCTTCGCTAACACACCAGACTCTGCCTGTGTGCTGGGCATGAGGAAGAGGGCGCTCACCTTCCAGCCTCTTGCTGACCTGAAAGAAGAGACCGATTTTGAGTAAGTCTCACATCTTTTCCATATGATATATGCTACAAACAAACAAGGGTAATGTGTGTTTTGTATGCATGAAGCAAGCTGACGTCGTGCTGCACCAGCTGCTAATATATGGAAATACATCCTCCCAAGACTGTTGTTGATCGCTCTTCTGTCTGTCTGTTGCAGGCACCGCATCCCTAAGACACAGTGGTGGATAAAGATCAGGCCCATCATGAAGATCCTGGCCAAGTACAAGATCAAACTGGACACATCTGAACACGCCGACATGGAGCATGTGATCAAGAAGAGGAGTCCGATCATGAAGACTGTGGAGAAGTAGACAGAACACCAGTCTGTTTTCTGCTCCATTAAAAATGTCTGTTTGTTTTCCGACTACCCGTCTATATGCTGCTGTCTCTCTCATCCTTAATGGGGACTGTCTCATAGAATTCATCGTTTTCTACCACTTCCACCTTTCCCCTTCAGCTTATGTTCAATGAATCAATTTTGCAGCAGATACTTGTGCACTTCAAGAAAGAGATTAAAGATATATCAATTTCAAAAAATGTCTTTTATCATTGTCTGATTTATGTTTACTGGAACACAACATGTGAATTTCACCAAGAAATGTCAATAATCACACAGAGCATCTTGTTGTCACTTTGCGTACAGTTATTTTTGTACCTCAGCCTGGCATCTCTAAGTGGTGTGTGTGTGACTATAGCTTGATTGCATTTCATACAGTATCCCTGAAACCATGATGCCAGATAAAAACCTGTACACTACAGACAATTACTGGACATGAGGTTAAAATGCATCTCTCATGTAAAGACTTGTGAGCTGTATGACTTGGTCTTGGCCTTGCAGCTGTGAAACAAACAGGACAGAGGTGCGAGTGTGGAAAAACAGCCAGACAAGAATACCAGTTTGGCCACAGAAACTCTATGTGTACAGCGAGGGCAGCTGCAGTTGTCTGAACAACCAGATGTGTGCAGGTAAAGAATGGAGATGGACCCAGTGTAATCTAAGTGACAAGTGACTACAATACAACATGCTGTATTTATTGTCTGTTTCCTACGGCTTTCCTTTGAAATAAGTATTTTTACCACTGTTGGTGAGACAATGTCTCATGTTTTGCCTGCAGGTAAAGCAAAGAATGCCTTTGTGAAAGTAAGCGCTCCCCCTCCTACACAGGCCCTGTATGTAAGTGCTCATCCCTCACATATTCATGTTAGACAGGTAACGGTGGAATGCACTCTGCCCATCGTCTTTGTGAATGTAATGGGTGCTAACGTTATTCTGGTTCCTTTAGCAAGCACAGCTCAAAGCTTCAGGTCCCAAAAACTTGGGTAGCCTTATCAGTCAGTGCCTTATCAGTCGGTGCTTTGACGTAATAAATCAGTTATTAATTAACATGAATTATACATTAAACTGACAAAATCAGCTTTCTCTGGTGTGTTTATTCAAGGCTCCGTGTATCATGCATGTTGTTACATGAGGTAAATCAGTAACACGTCATGATGCCTGTGGTTCTGCCTGTCAGAGTCACTGAATCAATTATTCACCTGCTACAAAGATGCTACACTTTTCTATACTGAATGGAATATTAGCAATGGAGCCATCTTTATTTACTACATTGATAATCCAAATAAGATTTGCATAATTATCTCTGTATTAGTGTGTGACTTATCTATGAACAACCTTGTTAACTGAAGTGTTTTAATGGCTTATCACTCATTCCTGATTGCATCTTAAGTTTGACAAAAAGGTGATTGCATCACAGGAGTTTTTCCCTTCAAGTCTCCTTCTCTTTCTGGTGCCTTACAGGTGGAACTGGCCTGGCTGCTGGTATTGCAATCATTAGAATCCTCTTTTCAGGTATCACCGTGATAGCAGTGTATTAACTCAAAATACAGGTTCCTTACCAAAGGGAGCATTGACAATTTCATAGGGAAAGATAAAATATTTATTATTTCTCCCTCAAAAGCATCTG
Source organism: Centroberyx gerrardi (assembly GCF_048128805.1). NCBI lineage: Eukaryota > Metazoa > Chordata > Actinopteri > Beryciformes > Berycidae > Centroberyx > Centroberyx gerrardi. The sequence continues at coordinate 10,656,353 of NC_136010.1, forward strand.
CAAAATGGAGCTCTTTCCTCTTTAATGTTTATGGATTGAATTTACATATTGAAAATATTGTGGAAAATATATTTTGATGAAGAAAAAACTTTCAGATCAGAGGTTCAGTTTAGCAATGTCTTAACTGTGGATGGTTTCCTAACAATATGCTGCTTCACCATATACACAGCTCATTGGCTGTGACTGTCATTTGATAATAATCACCTGTTAATTTATTACAATCACCTGTCATTTTCCTACCAAGATGGCTGTGCGGTGATGTAACAGAATACTATGAATTAAATACTATGAATTTGGTAAATTGGCTATATTGGTAATGCATAAAAATGGCGGGCAAATTATTGGCATTAAAAAAGGTAAACCAAAAGTAGCCTACAACTAGCGGGTTATGAAGATATGGTTCTGATGTGAAAACAATGTGTCAATATCCCTTGGCCAGTTAACATTTTATAATCCCAAATCAAGACTCAAGTGAACAAATCAGTAGCAGCTGTTTCATAGCGGTCACAGAAATGCTAATAACCTCACCACTGCTACATTATGAGTCATTAAAAAACAAACATTGTGATCCCAGAGGTGTGTCTGGTGAAAAGTGGGCTGTGTAACAACAGTGCACACCTCCGTTTCTACATATTCTCCCCAAAGTTTCTCTAGCGGTCGGGCCTTGTTGTTACAGGTAAGCAGTTGTTAGTTTAAAAATGATAAAACTATGAATGACATGAACTGTGGATGTCTGGATAAACTGATCTTTTTTTTTTTTTTTTTTAAATCAACCGATACTGTCACAAAACGCAGAGAAAAGGTGTTGTCTAATACATTAAATTACAAAAGGCTGACAGGAAAAGGAAATGGTTCCTCGAGAGGTCATTCAGAATTCGCAATGCCAGCCGGGACGTCGGCGGACCGTCTGCCTGCGCTTAGGAAAGGTGCGTGTCCCCAGTGTCCGCTTCGGTCGCCCGGTTAGGAATGCGCCTCACGAATCTGGTGTGTCTTGAAATATTTGATGAAACGCTAGCAGGGACGATGATCTAAGAAGCGTCATGGTTTGGCATCATTTATACAATTAGTATCTTAGCGTCCAAGTTTGATTCATTCAGCTAGCTGACGTTAGCCAGTTTCGTTGATTCATAGCAACCTAGCTTGCTAGCAGCCATAAGTCTGTAGCATACTTGCTAGCCCTGGCACTTTTAGTCCGCTAGCTAGCTAGCAGGCTAGTTTTAGTGTGTTGCTGGCCAACCCAGTCGAACAGGAGAGAACCGGACAGATTGTTGAACCCAGCCGGTATTTCGAGAAGAGGAGGTGGTGGCAAGCGGGGGCCGGGAGAACGCGACGGGGTAGACGTGAGTCAGGAGCGGCTGATGAGTTCAGACCAGGGCGGAGAGCCGCCGCTGCTGCAGGAGGAGGCTGATCCGGGACCGAAGACCGGTGGGAAGGACGAGGCTCCACTTGGGATCGAGGGAGGGTCAGGCGGCATGGTGAGTTGCGGCCTTCTTTAGCAAGCTAGCTGGCTACACGACTACTGCTCAGAAACCTGTTACCACCATAATTGTTTTCTATTGCACCGGGCCGAATTGCTTTGCAGCCGCCCCCTCTGTATGCTATGCGTCGTTTTATTAGCTAACAGTTAACATTAACCCAACCAAGGCAGATTGTATTAACGTTATAGTAGTAGTATACATTAAGTTTTAACATGGCCGTCGAATTATGTCAGTTTTGTGGAATAACCAGAGTAACTTTGCTGATTGAAGTTTTAATCTGATGTAGTTGTTTTTTAGGCAAGGTGGTATTAGTTACTAAGCGAAACCATCACGCATAGCCAGTTTCCGACATGGCACGAGTTAACGTTACCAAACTCGTGCTGTTATTATTTGTAACTGTTACCAAACTGTGGTGGAACGAGTTACTAAACTCCATTCAATCCGCATCCCTCTCAATCTTTAAGAAAAGGCTAAAGACCCACCTCTTTAGTGAACACCTTCTCACCTGATGGATTGTGCTTTAGCTTTATGGCACTTAATCTCGTTGTTCTCTCCTGAATAGATCCTTGCTTGTGTTGTATAAAAATCTCATATGTACGTCGCTTTGGATAAAAGCGTCTGCCAAATGGGAAATTGTAATTGTAATGGGCACACACGACACCGCTTGCATTACGACCACCACAGCCAGTTCAGGCAGGTAAGTTAACAGTTATCGTTAGCAAGATCTCAGCAGCAGCCCCTTCAGATGGCTAACGCTAGCTTAGCTAACGTTAACCACTGGAGCAAGCAAGCTCATTAAGTAGTTTGCTGAGTAATCATTAGCTTAACTTATGACACAACTGTGAAATCGTGGTAGTGCTGTTTAAAGTTCAGAATCAATGATTGAGCTTTTTGTTAAACGCAGTGTAGGTGCTCGATGTCTCGATTATTAGCCGAATGATAAATGTTCATTCACTCTGCTAATCGCGCAGCTAGCTAGCTAGCTATATGACATGCGTTGCAAATACCTGGCCTATGCTACACAGCGTAGTCAGCTGACCTTAGTTGGCTTGCTACGGCCTGTAACAGAAGCATGCACTGTAGCCATGTGTCTTAACAGTTACAAGTTGCACGGTTTTTCAAATGATGTAGAGGCTAAACCCACGGGCACATCCACTCATTTTTAATTTGTATAAGTTCTGGAGAGGCATATTGTTACTGGCAGCTGTTCTTGTCGGGCCAGCGCGTTGCAAAAGGGGGAGGATCCGTGGGCAGGTGGCAAGTGACAATGTCAAATTATGAAGCCGGTGAATCGGCAGCATAGTTACTGACGTTTCGAAGTTTTTAAAAAGCTGCCGACTGCTCTGTGAATAAAAGCATCATCCACAGTTAGTTCTCGCTAGTATCTGTAGCCCTTGAAATGTACAGTATGCGGTCTATTCTCGGCCGCAGACCTTTGCCAGTCTGCAGCCCATTTGATAGGGGTAGTCTGATCCTCCCTGAATACTGTACACCAAAGCGATAACTATTTTGATGAACGTAAGATTAAGTTTATGCCCGTTTATTGTTACGCCCTATTTTATCAACGGAGTTTATTAGTATGTGATAGACATTTGTGTATCACGATAACAGCGTAGCAGGATATAGTAAACCTATTTAGATAAAACTGACAAGACCACTCTATCCCCTTAATCTCCTCATCTAACGATTGGATCTAGACTAGCATGTGTTTTGCCCTCCTAAGAAGTGAACTAGTGTTACCAAAGTGGGTAGATAATGATTGTGTGTGTGTGTTGCGCAGCGCTGCGCAGCGGAAGCCCCTATTTGGGTAACTGGGTAGATTGACAGTGTCCCACCCCAACAGCGGGGTGGGCCGGGTCTGGTTTGGCGGTAAACACTGGCAAATACAGCGGGTTCCCCACCGCTGTTTTCCCAGACATGTGTTCACCCGATGGCATCTCGCATTTTCGATTAAACTTGTGGTTAGACGCGTTAAAGTTCTCGGGGTAGTCGGCCTTGGCGGGTCTACCGCATTGGAGGTTTTAAAATGATTCTCCTCTTTGAGGTAAGAAGGGAAATGTGCTCTTTTGTCGGCTGGGGAACACCGGGCCACGTGTTGGCAGACTTCATTTTAATTCTGTTTTCCAATTAGCCTATGTGCAACGGAAGGCCAAGAGTGAGCAGGTTTTCATTCCAACCAAAGACTACATCAGCCGATTTCACTAATCAGTCCCCCCTCTCTGGTTGAAGGCTGCTAATTAGTGAAATCAGATGGTGTAGTGATAGGTGAATGAAATATGCATTATGTTTGCCCTTTATGGTATGTCGTTGGAGACCACTGTTTGACCCCGTGCTAATTGATTAGGTCTTTTGTTGTTGCCTGTGTGGTTGTGTTCATGTTGAAGCCTTTGTCATTGCGGAAGCGCATTTATGCATGGCACGCAATACAGCTGTAAAGTTAACCCAAACAAAGAATGTGGTAAAAGTTGCTTTGAATTCACATCAGATGAAAATATGTGTTTCTAGCACTAAGTCGTTCATTTGTAGAGTTGAGGTGATAAGGTTTATCCATGGTTAGTTAAGGCAGCCTGCAAAGCTGAATGGTTATATACTAATTTTTGATGTGATTTTTTTGATATTTTGTTAAGGGGGTGCATTTGTTGTCTTGTAGTGTTTTTTTTTTCTTGCATATAAATTGTTGAAACCAAAGATGATGGTCCCATTTGGCAACTAGATCTTGTTTTTTTTAATTTTATGTTTAGCAAGTCCAGTGCCATTTTAATTTGATCAAATTACAATGTTTCCTTCCAATTTCCACCCTCACTCATAAATATGAATTCATGTAAGGTAACTTTTGATGGCTCGGCATTACAACATAAAGTCCAACTTGTAGATTGTGTGTGTAAAATGTGTGTGCTCTTCGATTGCTCCTATGGGGATATGCTCAGATAAACTGATGAACACAATGGCCATTTGGACAATCAAAAGCACAGCTGATGGGACATAAGGGAATTTTTTTTTTCATTTTGAGGGCAACCTGGGAACATTTCTGGTGCCAACCAGAGAAGAGATTCCAAATCTGGGGTGAACCAACTAGATGATTATATAGATGATTGACAGTGTAATGTAGGTCTAGTATCTAGATGCAGCATATCAATCACATTATGAGCCACTTAAATATTAATCAACTCTTTATTGCAGAGATATGCTTATGGAGAGAACTGACAGACACCATTACATGTAAAGTATTAGCAGTCTGCATTTGCTTGTGTGATTGTCACTTGTGCCAAAATCTGCCTGTACATGTTCTTAAAGGGATGTTTCAGCAAAAAGACAAACCTATTTCTGTGTTGTGTTTAATAGAAATAAAGGGAGCGCTTCCTGTGCTACTTTGGAAGCCCTTTTCTCCCCACTGTTTTTTGTTGTGTTTAACAGATGATTTAAACTTTACTGAACATGCTGCTTCTGCTTTGAAGGTCACCTCTAAGGGCGCCGGTCTGAACCCTAATGCCAAGGTGTGGCAGGAGATCCCAGTGGCCCCCAGTGAGGCGGTGACTGACGGCCCCCACTGGTCCCCCTCCGAAGTCAATGAGGGTGAGAGATGCACTTCCATCACAATTAAACATCCATCTGAAACATCTGAACTGAATTAACTGAGTTGTATCAAGCGTTCCTACGCAGGTCTGAAAAGGATGGAACATTTTTTGACAATTTCCAATATCATTACTTTGGTGTGGACATTAATCATGCCTCAGCTTCCCTCTCTGTCATATTGAATATTTCCCAGTAAACATCAGCTATCACACTAATGATCAGTTTGAATGACACCTAATTTTGCCTAAAGGCCCCATTTTTCAGTTTTTTTTTGCCCTTTTCCCTGACGAGGTTTCTGTACATCTCTGAATATTACACACACAATACTTAACCAAATATTGAGGTCAGGAGACATATTGAATTTCAAAATGGATAAAGTGAAGCTGCTCTGGAAATGATGGCTATCATTCCTGTCAGTCTGAATAAAACTCGTGACCTTGTTGGCAGGTTATTCTGAGCCTTCGTCCGCTGGGTGTAAGCAGTACACTGTGGGATTCACGGCCCTGGAGGACAGCAGCTCCACAGCAACAGCTGAGATAGCAGTGAATGGAATGGACCCTCCGGAGCTGGGCTTTTCCCCCGCTGAGTCCACCACAGGGACCTCCGGTCAGTCTCCGCACATCACATGGCACGCTCTTCACGGGCCTAAACTAACTGTGACTGCAGCTAAGGACTGTTTTGTTTTCAATTAATCTGTTGATTATTTTAAAGACTAAACGACTAATTTAGAATGAGAAAAAGTTTCCAACTGAAACAAATTTGTTAACATATATTTTCATGTGAAAGGGGGACAACAGATGGAAATGGGCTTTTAGCTACAGTACTGTGCAAAAGTCTTAGGCACCCTAGATTTTTTTTAAATATCAATTTTGCCTCAGATGTTTATTCGTTTTCTGCATTAGTGTGTCAGACTGCTCTTTATAGTACATTTTTTGATATTTAGAAACTTTTCATTTCATTATTTTTGAAAGCATCTTCGCTTTATGGATTTTTTTTTACATGTGCCTAAGACTTTTGCACAGTACTGTATATCTGGTGCAATGTATTTATTGTGCATTGTCCCCGTCTCATAAACAATAAATAAATACAGAAAAAAATCAGTACAACAAAACTACACTGCAGAATATCATAGACCATGTCCAGAGCTTAAAAAAGATACTGATTATTGCTCGACACATTTGCTTTCTATTCCAATTGTTTGTATTTCTGTATGGCTGAAGAGCTGATTATTAAGGTGAACTGGAAACTCATGGCAGCCACCTTTAAGAATTTACACTCCAGGAAAAAACTACTCGGTGGCAATTTCAGTGGCAATTTGACCATTAATAGAAGAGCAATAGCTACCTGGCTACAAAATAAAAGCACGCTAGTTGGCTTACATTGTGTGTGTAACAGCTGCTGTAATGTGCATCAAGCTGCAAAGCGCTGGGAGTGTTTTTTTTTTTGTTTTGTTTAAGTTCAGGTGTTCATACATAGCAGTTAGTGCTGTGAACTGACAATAAAGTTGTATCGTATATATGATTTCAGCTTTGCACAGTGTACAAGACATCATATTGGGTTTCATAGCAACACATCATAAATATGCAAAATAAATTTGCATAGTCAGTGTCATCAATGATGTGAACTAATCATTGCAGACCTAAAACCAACATTAAGCTAGTTGGCATGTTGTCAATTTTCCTACCACTGACATGTTGTTTTTGGTTCTCAGTGGACTCCAAAACTGAGGAACAGCCCGTCTCTTCTGAGAATCTACGCGAGTCTCTGAAGAAAGAGCTGGAATTTTACTTCTCTAGGTAAGGCAGGCAGCCAGAGGAACTTGTAATGATGGTTTTGGAATGCAGACTTCTTATTTCCCAGGTCCAAGAGATGACTAATCTTCCTGAATTTGTCCTTGGGTGATTCAGGGAAAACCTGTCTAAGGATTTGTACCTGATGTCCCAGATGGACAGCGACCAGTTTGTCCCCATTTGGACTATAGCCAGCATGGAGGGCATCAAGGTCCTCACCACTGACATGGACCTCATCCTGGACGTCCTGAGATGCAAGTGGAAAATATACGACAATATATGTTAAAAACTCATTTGGATTAATCTGTTACGTGACTAGATTGAAATTTCTTGATGTTTGCCTTTCCCTCAGCCTCTCCTATGGTACAAGTGGATGAGAAAGGGGAGAAGGTGCGTCCTAATCACAAGCGGTGCATTATCATCCTGAGAGAAGTCCCTGAAACCACACCTGTTGAGGTAAAGGAAGCCTGTGCGCATACACATAACCAGAATGATTTTTATTTACATGCATGTAAATTCTGCATTAAGAATCACAGAATTGCAGTTGATGTTCAAGTGTGAGACCAATTCTTTTGTAACTTCTCAGGAAGTGGAGTCGCTGTTCAAAAATGACAACTGTCCAAAGGTGATAAGTGTTGAGTTTGCGCACAACAACAACTGGTACATCACATTCCAATCAGATACGGACGCTCAACAGGTAACAGCAGCCGAATTACACTTTGCTTACACTGTGTGTCTGAAATATTCAACGCAACTGTTGTGTTATGAATTGCCTGATGATTCTCCCTCACCTCCATAGGCATACAAATACCTGAGAGAGGAAGTTAAAACATTTCAGGGAAAACCCATTATGGTGAGTAATATTATGACTCCTGTGTTCATTTTGAAAAGGCCCATCTGTTGGTCAAAATGGATCGTTTCATTCTTTTCTCATTGCTCCTTTTCTGATTTTTCTGCCTCCTGACAGGCCAGGATAAAGGCCATTAACACCTTCTTTGCAAAGAATGGCTACCGTAGCATGGACAGCAGCATGTACGCCCAGCAGTCCCAGAGCCAGTCCCAGTACAACTCTCCGCTCTACATGCAGCACGTCTACCCGCAGCAGCAGTACCCAGTCTATGGCATTGTACCTCCCACCTGGACGCCGTCTCCCACGCCCTACTTTGAAACCCCTCTGGTAAAGGCACACCATACTCTCCACTGTTACACTGGGAGTTTTAATTGTCAGGAAGACGTGCAATGTTTTCCTGCTTTAATGGCAGGGAGGCACAATGGTTTTCTTCACTTTCAAGCAGTTGTTTATCAATGGAAAAGATTCAGCAGATAATTCTTTTTCAGGTCCATTCATTTGTGGTTCAGACTGCATAAATAACCGCGCAAATAGTTTCATTGAACAGGGTGTGTACATGGATTTATGTAAATACTGAGTTGTTTTCTTTCATCTGCAGGCACCGTTTCCCAACAGTAGCTTTGTCAATGGATTTAGCTCTGCTGGACACTACAAAACTGGCTCCAACTCTCTTAATATTAGTCGCCCATTCAACAGAAACCGGTAAGGATTTTCTTTCTCCAGATTGTGTATTTCTGTGCTTTGACTTAACTGTGAGTTGAGTATATGCTCAAACAATTTCTAATCAGAATATTTTGCCACTTGTGTCATTGTTTGCACAATGTTGTAAACACTCAACATCAGATCATCTGTGATAATATTTTGTCTAAAGATAATGTAACCCCACCAGGGAACTGCAGTTCTTTACTCCCTGTCTTTTTACTGTCCCCACAGTGTCCCCCTCTATTCAAGAAAGAATGTAATAAATGCCTTCAGGTACCACTGTTATTGTACAATAAGCTTCATCGCTACTTCCATCTCTTACCATACTCCAGCAGCCAAATGACTAAATCCATAACTGGGCCCATGCCTTCTGCCAGTCAGATTTTTATGGCCATAACCCTTTTCATCAATGTGATAAATGTTTGTTGCCAGGTATTGGACATCCTGGATTTGTCATGTCATTTGATAGATGTAGCCTTGCCTACTGAATGGCTGCAGCTGCTATCTGATTCTGAGCGATTTGCTTTTTCGTGTAACAACCACCTTAGCTCCCAAACGTCAACTTCACCATTTACATTATGACATGTAACCTTTTCTTCATCCCAACTAACCATCCATTGTGTTTCCGTTCATTGTTTTTACTTTGTTTTACTGCTACATTCTTTGGTAATGCATTCATATTGCCAAAGAAATATGCCATAACAAAGAAACGCTGTCTGGCACTGTTTCACACAGCAGCTGCATGAATAAGATTAGAGTTGAGTGTAGGTCAGCCGAGCTGTCAAGCTTTATTCTTTATCTTGTTAAATCTTTTGCAAGAAATGTGGCAACTTTGCAAGTTGGTTTCTCTTGGGAAACACCAGCTTTACAAAGAAAGTCTAATATATCTCACTGGGCTCTCCCAAGTCAGACCTGATGATGAGATCATGATGCGCATAGAGGGGAAATCAGGCTGTGGAATGACTGGCTTTGGTTCTCTCCCTCTCTCTATCTGTCCTCTTATTTCTCTTTCTTTGCTCTCTACCCTTTCCCACCAAAGTCAGGAACCTTCACTCCTGTCCCGATGAGCGTTCAGATTATGAGATCTGAGGGTCAGAGATTAGGGTTAAATTGAGTCCATGTGAATTTATGCTGCTAGGTATGTAGTGACAAACATCACAATCAATATCATAATCCTAAAAGTGTATTATGGTGCATCAAGATGCTTGAAGTAGCCTGTTTTGTTCTTACATGGACATTACATCAGCTCTTCTCAACAAGCTAATGATTGGTTGCAGGTTATTGACAGCCATATGTTGACATCAAAGTCTCTATCCACTGCTTTGACCAATCATGAGCACAAATACAATCAGAGAACTCTTTGCATGTCTGCACATTTACCCTGAGGACACAGCATGCTGTCTTATTCCTCCAGCAAATAATCAAGTTGTGGTTGGTACTACCAGTGTTTCCCTTACATTAATTTAGCTGTGTTGGAAAATTGTTAGCACACTGTAATACAATTGTCATGATATGAATACCCAAATAAGAGTCATTCTTAAACTGTAACACCTACTGTAACTGCTCCTGGAGTGGGCCCAGGAGCGAACCTAGGTCTGCGAACCAAAATTCCCCACACATGCAAAAACTTCTACAGGAAACACTGGGTGCCAGTTTACCCTAAGGATATCTTCAACTGACATGTCTACTTTTCTCATATTCACCTGTTCTCCGCTGCATCAGAAACCATGTGAAGCCTCAGGTGAGGACAGGCGAGGTTGCCCCAGCGTCCATCACTCCTGTCCCCTTGGAGAGTCTGACTGGCCTGCGCAGCCCGCAGCCTCCCGCCGCTGCCACTGCCACCACTAACCCAGTCCAGACCGCTACTGACCTGAGCTCGGCGTTCCCGCATCTCTCCTCTTCCTCCCTGGACCCCAGTGACGACAGCGGCATGGCTGGACGTGGACGGTAAACCTTATGCCTCCGTTTTTATTTCTGGACTACATATGAATGATTCGTACCTGGCCGTAATGGCTGCTGCATATCAATAGACTGACCGTATCCAGTAATGATGCTGATTGATATTGAGTGTTCACACCCTTCGTTTATTTATACTTCAGACGGAGCACTACCTACAGAGGAACACGGAGGAGGCGAGAGGACGATCGCATTACGGTACGTGGCAATTTCATATCCTCATAGAATTTGTGTATGTTGCTCTTAAAGCGTGTGGCATCTCATCTCTTTTCTATGTGGATTCCATTTAAATTTCCTTTTTCAGAGGCCCGTACCGCTAGCAGAAGTTAAGGTTTCTCCTCCCAAGTTTGACCTGGCTGCCACCAATTTCCCTCCTCTACCTGGCTGTGTGGTCAGCACACAGGGAGAGCCAGTGCTAGAAAACCGAATGTCAGATGTTGTACGCGGTTTGAACAGAGACAAGGTAAGAACAACAGACCATTATCAACTCCTTATTGACTACTCCTTAATGTCTTGGGTATATTGCAGTGGGAGAAGGACTAAGGAGGGGGAATTGTACAGTCTAATTTGAATTCCTTCTTGCTTTTCATAGACTGAACAAATCAACAAAGAAGCCACTGTGAGTGCAGGTTCAGGCCCAGGCCAAGGCCCAGTCGCGGAGGAGGCTGTGCCTGTCTCAAGTCCTGCCCAGACAGCAGCAAAATCTGCTACACAACCACTTGGACCCTCGGCCCCCAGGTAAGACAATATCTCAACCACTAGAATCTAAATTGGGATCTTTGGCATTTGAGACTTTGAAATACTAGTATAACATTTGAGGTGATAAGTTGGAGGTCTAAAACTCTTGTTTGATAGTATCACCCGTCAGGAGAAGAGGGTTGAAAGGGCGGAACCCCCAGCTCCAAAAGTGACCCCGCCCACACCTGTTCCGACTACGCCTGCCCCATCCTCCTCCACACAGCCCGTGCCTACCCCCCGGCCTCAGCCCTGCGCTGCCTCCGCACCAGCCGCCCCCAGCACGCCGGCCCCTGCTGCAGCCACTATCGCCACCCCTGCACAGGTGAGAATCTGGGTCTGAGACATGACAGCCAACGCTTGTATAGATTTCCTCCTGATATTATTGGGTTGGGTACAGGTTTTTGTCTTCTTGGCCAACGAATCCTCGCCATGAGAGTATAACCCACGTCAGACCTGATGATGAGATCTTTTGCGCATAGAGGGGGAATTGGGCTGTGGAATGACTGGCTTTGGTTCTCTCCCTCTCCTCTATCTGTCCCTCTCTTATTTCTCTTTCTTTGCTCTCTCTACCCTTTCCCACCAAAGTCAGGAACCTTCACTCCTATCCCGATGAGCGTTCAGATTATGAGATCTGAGGGTTTGAAATGGGGATTAAGAAAATGGATGTTTTGAATTGACAGGACTGCATTAATCTTGTCTATGAAACATTTAAAACCGTTCCTGTCTCTTGCCTTGGTTCAGGAGCCCCGTAAGCTCAGCTATGCCGAGGTGTGCCAGCGACCACCCAAGGACCCTCCTCCTGCGGCCCCTGCCCCAGCTTCCTCCGGCACCGCATCAGGCCAGCCGTTGCGTGAGTTGCGTGTGAACAAGGCTGAGGAGCCGGGCTCCAGCAGTGGCCCTGGAGACAAGCAGGAGAAGGCCCACGACAGGGAGGGGGGATGGGAATGCAAGGAAAGCCGGCCACCGCGTGAACGTGACTCCCAAGGCTACTACCGCAGCAACGGCCCCAGAGGCACCGGGGGCCTCAAGTTTCGTGACCAGAGGCGCCCCCCTCCGGCCCGACGCAGCTCCCCCCAGGGAGGCTATAGGCACACTGGCAAAGAGCAGAATATTCCACCAGTATCGCCAAAGTAAAACTTGATGTGAATGGAAAAAAGATGTATGAATATATACATGGATATATATAAATATATAAAAATGAATAACATAAAAGCAACAACATTATGGTAGCCACCTCCCCCCCTGGAACTTGTCCAAAGAAAAGCTTTTAAAATGACAATGAGACTGGGACATCCAGGACTAATGGGCAAAAAACATCATCTGAAGAAGTGTGAACTTTCAAGAGTGATTTGAAAAGGAAACAAAAATCTTGTTTTGGCCTCCAGCAAATGCTTAAAAGAATTTAAGTCAGTGTGATTTATCTGGAGGTCATTTCCTCTCAGCTCTGCTGGGGAGAGGTGGGATGCTGGGCCGTGTAAATGGCCCTCTACCTTTTTTTGATTTTAAAGAATAGATGTTGGTCTGCAAGGAACATATGCAC